>NC_052485.1:1069334-1133383 GCF_009730915.1 Dioscorea cayenensis subsp. rotundata | reverse complement strand
GGGCAGTGCGCATGGGCGGGCCGCCATGTGTGCGTGATCGAGGGACATGCGAGTGCTCGGCATGGCCGAGAATGGGGGTGATGGGCTGTTCCAACCGCCTACCAAGGTAATGGAGAATGGGCACTTGGTCATAAGCGGCATCGACCAAGGGTCGGAACGGGTGTTTCTAGAATGTGCGATGTTCTCCTTGAAGAGGGAACGGGTTTAGCGGGCGGTTCCACCAAGGCGATGTTCTCCTAAGGATGGATGTATGAGGGTCCTCATCAATGACCATGTAATGGGCGTCCTCGCCCTGACCATGTAGTGGAAGTTCCTCCTCATATAACCAAGTAGTGGGCGTTTGGTAACCGCCACATCCTATGTAATCAAGGCTAGTCTCTGGTATCTTAGATAAATAAGTCATGAGCGGCACAATTTTGTAAGCATGAAAGCATCTGGAGAAGCATTGGATTGATCATGGGAGAAATCAATAAAAGTCTAAGTTAAGTTGGGCGACTATGTTTGTGTACATTTTATTTACTCTCTCTTGGCCTATTGTTAACTCTTTTGGTGAGGTGAGAGCTTTGGTGGCGTGCAAGGTGCGTAGGCGTTCGCGCCATCGCAGTACTCGGAAGACTAGCATTCTTGCCGCGATGAACTCTTCCATGCGGTAGGGCGTGACAATTACCATGTTGTTTTTAGTTCTCTCCTATTGAAATCTATGTTGTACTCTCCATCTATGTTTATGAATATGGTTTATGCATTTATATATATATATATATATATATATATCTATATCTACTATAGTGCCAAGACTTGATAATAATATCCTTCTCGGTCAATTATTTCTTACAAGCCTCAAGCCTTTCAAGTGATTTGGGTGGCTCCCATCCCTTATTCGCTCTCTTATCCCTATAATTTGTAACTTTTATTTTATAATTAATATATTATATATTTTTAAATTATTATTTTTAATAAAAAGTGGGTAAAACCACAAAATTATTACATAACAAACAAGTCAAACAAAATGAAACGAAAACGGAGAAAACCAAAGAACAAGAAGAAGAAAGCGGTGGCTGATCACTAAAAAGTGAAGCTTACCAAAACAACTCAGACAACAAAGCAGAGACCACGTAAGGTAAACTAGAGAAAGCGAGGGCCACTCTTCGATGTTCGAAGCCCTCAAAAGCTGAGAAGGGAGTGGATCACTCCTGGGCATATATATATCTATCGTATATATATATATATATATAATGTTTGGCATGAGGAACGTAAAGTCAACCCTAACGGAACTCAGCAGTAGTGTTGATGAGAAATCTTGAGTTCAAGCCTTTTCAACTTCGCAGTTCAGTTTTAGTCGTGACGAGTTCTATCTGAGGAATACCTCTAGTCCTCCCTTCCATTATTGCATGACAGAGGGTTTATCTCTAGGAGGTCATTCAAATCACTGTAACTGATGTATTTCTATACCTGTCTATTCTTTGATCTGGTGCTTGTCGGCGTTGTTGCCTTTGTCACAAAAATAAAAATAAAAAAATAATAATAATTGTTTAGCATGTTTGAGTGTTATTTTGCCTTTGGTTACAGCCAGCTTCGGTCACCACCGTGCATTACAAGATTTAAATTTTTTTTTGTGTGAAATTTTTGAAAAGTTGGTTTGAGATCTAAATATGTGACAACATTTTGGTTTAAAAAAATGAGTTTGGTGGTAACCACGTCAAACAATGGGCAAAAAAAACTACTCCAAAAAAAACTCTCCCTGTCTTTTTATTTTCACTGTTGCTTTCAGATTCTCTCGCTCACTTCACGGGAGAGATTTTATCTGTACTTCTCTGTCTCTTTTTATTCAATAAAGTTGTGGTTTTATCCACATTTATTTCAAAATGAATGATGAGGTAAAGACTTGTTTTTATATATAATTTAAGTCTCAAAGGTGCTACCATGACTGCTAGTTGATAGATTATATCTTAGAAATTTTCTCATAGTTAGATTATAGGATATGAACACTTTCCTTGAAGTTTCAGCCATTCAAAATTACATGGTACAGGAATTTTTTACGAGGTGCATAAACCATTATAATCGATACATTTCTATACTCATCTATCTCTTAAAAATAGACCACTCATCACAGGTTCGTCAAAAAAAACTGCCCATGAAGAGTGCTTCCATTTAATGATAAGGTTGCTTCGAGAAGAGTTTAATTGGTTGTTTCTATTACTTGGCCGAAACTCAGTTTTGTATGTACAGAAGAAGTCATCTTTCGGCCGTCTTTGACTTATTTATTTTTTAAATTTACAGAAAAACCAGTCTTTGACTTTCTTTTCATTACAAGGGCCCCTCAAAGGGTCTTGTCAAAATTTGGCACCATTGCACAAAGTCTCAATCTAGAACCACTAGAGAAAGATGGTTTTTCAACATAATCAATTATAAGGAATCAGAATACTTTTCAAACCCACTGACAGACAATACAATTGTTGATTTTTTCCATACATATCCGTATTAAAATATATTTGCTTAAATCTATTCATGTTTTGAAAATTCAGTAGTTTCATCAGTATATAAAGAGGTGCATATATACAACTGAACCCAACTCATCTATAGCTTTCATCTTTTGTCAAAGGCCTTCCTTAATCACAACATGCACAGCTACATGAGATCATCATCCTCTCTTCTCCTCTTTTCATTCATCATTCTTGTCCACAATGCAATAGCCTCAGATTCTCTCTTTAACTTTTGTTCAAACACCAACTACACAGCTGGTGATGCCTTCTCTTCCAACTTAGACCAGTTATTTTTCATGCTAGCCACCAAAGGTCAACCAACCGGCTTCGCACTTGGCACAGTTGGTTACGGCCAGAACAAAGTCAACGGGCTCACACTCTGCCGTGGCGACGTCAAGCCTGCAGCATGTGGAACATGCATCAGAAACTCTGCCACTCAACTACGTGATCTATGTCCTCTCAAGAAGAGCGCCATCGTCTGGTTTGATGACTGTCTTTTACGCTACTCGGACTTAGAATTTTTCGGTGAGATTGACAACAGTGATACATTCTATATGTGGAACGTTCAGAACGTGTCAGATTATTCGACGTTTAACAATAAAGTTAATGAACTTTTGAATGAGATTACACTGGAAGCTTATGTTAAGCCATCACTGTTTGCAACTGGAGAGAAGGAGATAAAGATTGGAGGAGGGGAAGAGAAGCTTTATGGTCTGGTTCAGTGTACAAGAGACCTTTCTGGGGAGGACTGCAAGAAGTGTTTGGATGGTGCCATTAGTCAACTTCCGAGCTGCTGTGATGGTAAGCGGGGTGGAAGAGTAATTGGTGGGAGTTGCAACTTTAGATATGAGTTGTACTCATTCTATGATGTATAAATGTTATAGTATGAGAATATATATATATATGATGTATAATAACTAGGATATGTACTCTCTTTGGAAGAGGAGAGTAGGTATTTCCTTCGCGCTTTCTCAATGGGTTCTTGTGGTGTATTCTAATAAACATTTGGCTTTGTTAATTGATACTTTTGAGCGTGCTTATAAAATTAAAGTTAGTTTATATGATAATAAAAATATTATATGAATATATGTAACTAATAAACATAAGTAAAACGCATTCATTAAACATAACATAAAAATTTTTTAGAAATGTGGACAAATCATATGACAAAAATGTGCGCTTCCGTGAAATTAATTTTTCGATACATATATATATCTTCATCCTAAATGAATTGAGTTTCAAAACCTAGCTACATCTTAGATAAAAACACAAATATTTTTATGCAAAAGACATGGTGTGAATATACTAAATAGATGTTGGCACATGATCAGTTAAAACTTTGAATAAAAATTATTTTTAAATAATGCTAAAGTTTTTATTCAAATTGACGTGAGACCAATCAATTTTTAACATTAATTTAAACACATGAGCTGTGTGAAACAAAAAAATAATTATGAAAATCATCAATACATTACTCTCTTTCCAACTCATCATTTTTTTAGCCTTATAGTCATCATCACATAAAAAAATTTATATATAAATTCAATTTAATAATTTATAGTATTTATTATTCACTTAAACACATATATGATAATTTATCGAGCTCAACCAAACTATGTGAGAGTAATTTTTTTGAGATTTTAACGCCATTCCAACTCATATTATTTTAGAATTTTATGGCATTAACTCACTCAACCTTATGGTCATCACATGCATCAAGCATACTTGTACAGAAGATGAGCAAGTTGATTAATTAGCAATTTAGCAGCAAGTGGGCATTTGCAGCTGTGGGACATACAAAAAGCACAACACCAGTTGAGTGACTCTTCACATCACAGGTAAAGAGTATGTGGTTCTGCTTTGTTGAGAGAAAAGGAGACTTGAGTTTGCCTTTTGTGTTTATTAAGGTTTGGAATCATACTGACATTTGCAAGGGTGTACTTGACCAGTTTGGGCTTACCTTTTTTCAAATTGAACATTTAAATTGCCTAGCAAATGAATAACTCCTCTTAAATCTCACATGGAGCACTTTTTTATTTCAAGAAAACTGTTCAAAAGCCACATCACTATACATATATAGACAAAAATGTTGAGAATGTGATATATTGAAGGTGAACGGGTGGTAGGAGGCATGGAGATGCAAGACAAGTAACATCACAGCATGGATGAAGGTGTAGCTGTGGGATGTTGCAGGCGATGGAGTGGTGAAGAAGGGAAGAGCATGGCACTGTACCAAGCCGGGATGGTCATGCCTGCGTGTGGTGTGGAGATGAGCATGTTCTCAGTGTTTTTGGGGTAGTTAAGTTAGTTGGTGTGTATGGAGAGAAATGAGTATCATATTTACTCAATCTCTTGTATTCAGTGTCTAGCCAATGCTGGAGCAGTTTAAGGATAGGGCATGGCCAATGGGCTGAGTTAGTGGGCTGGCAACCAATGGGTGCTCAGCTTTGTGTTTCTCTATCTGTAATTTTTATAAATATAAGTTAGTGCTGTGTTGGGATTGGCTGGTTACAAACCATTTTAAAAGTCCACTAAAGTCCACTCTCTTTAGCTTCCTTTGACCAGAGAAACTATGTGGTGATTTACCAAGCCATTTCATTAAACATCTTGGTATTCACTGGACCTTTCCTCGAACACTCACTTCCTCTTCATCACTATACATTTATAGACACTAAAAATATTATCGATAAGGATGGTCCTTACATCACTGTATATCTCTATGATAAAGATGTTCGTGTGTGTTATGCCAAACACATCAATAATATGGAAAAAAAACAAAAGGAAAATAGTAGCACTTACGTCCAAGAGCAAGAAGATAGAGATTTCTTATTCTTCTTTTTTGAGGGAAAAAAACTCATATAAACAATACAGGAAGAACTCTATATATATTCAAATTAAAATAAAATAATTTAACAAGCTCAAACAACTATATACACACACACACACACACGTAAATCACACCAAATAATAACCTAACCCCAATTCGCTCAAATTTCCTTCAAAGTTCTTTAACTCAAGTGCAAACTTAACTTCTCTCCCTCAAAAGCATCACACCATGTCACAGCCATTTGGCCACCTTAGCCTGGAGGAGATCCTCAACCATGTTGCTGAACAGATGGAATCCATGCAAGGAATGTCTAGTAAAGATATCAAAACAGTCATTGCATGGATTCTTTTGTTTTTAGCTGCTTCAATCTCTAGTGCAGGGAGGTCTGGGTGGTGGCCCTTATTCCTCCCCATACTTAGAAACTTGTTGCAGGCCTGCAAATCAGGACAGCAGCCACCTTCTCAGCCTTCATGGTCACTGGAGGGTCTCTCACCACTGTCATATATAACCTCTTCTCAGGGACCCTCACTGATAGACTATGAGATTACACTCCTCTCACAGCCATGCTTGCTTCTTGGAGTGAGTGTTGGGGTATTCTTCAATATTATGTTTCCAGAGTGGCTGATAACAGTGTTGTTTGCTGCTTTTCCTGGCTTTTTCTACATTCAAGACATGCAGTGCTGGTGTAAGACATTGGAAAAAAATGAGACTGAAGAGATTAGGAGAAGGGACTGTGGAGATGATGAGGTGAGCTTGGAGGTGGCTACAGCCATGGATGTAGAGATAGTGTGTGCTACTGTGGGCACTCCATGGGCAAAGTTGGTGATTTTGGTATTTGTGTGGTTGTCTTTTTTTGGTCTGCATGTTCTTCTTGCTGACAATGATGGACAGGTATGTTAATTATGTTATCTTGTTCTTTATTTCATATTTACTCCATTAAGATCCCATAAAAACCAAAAAGTAGTCTTGTTATCAAACTTGCCAATTTATTTACAATGTCATAATCGCACACCCACCCTCCCACTTGATCATAATGGGAACAACATTTGTGACAAGAGATCAATCAAAAACCTGCTGTCATTTTGTACCCAACCATTACAGTAAACTTTTCTTTTGTTTTTTTAATAAAGTGGATAAACCATTAAATATATTAAATTAGATTAAATTAAAACCTCACCCTTTCTCTCATTAGTTTTTCATTGATCATTTGATAGTTATCTTTGCAGAATTTCATACACATAAAACCATGTGCTGTCGGTTACTGGCTTATCACATTATCCCAGATTCCACTTGCCATTGGTTTCACTCTATACATCTTATATGCAAAAACATAGAACTATATAATGAAGATCATCATGATGAAAAATAAGCAGCATGAAGGTTAGTTTAACAAGAAATAACTGTGTAGTATGTTATTAATTTGAATATGCAATATCTAACTAGAAGGGTGAAGTGGACATTCATGCAGAACAATATTGTAAACCAAAATGGGATTAGCACACAGCCCAAATTTATCTTCCCAGTAGCTGCACTCTTATCAGGCATTGTGGGTGGTCTCTTAGGCATTGGTGGAGGATTGCTAATTAATCCTGTTCTTCTTCAAATTGGAGTACCTCCTCAGGTTCCACATCTATTTAACCAATTTCCTAACTTTAAAAAACAAAAAAGAAGTTACTCACTTCTGATGTTTCAACTTAAATTTCAGACAACAGCAGCAACAACATGTTTCATGGTGTTGTTCTCTTCTTCAATGTCTTCAGCACAATACTTGATCCTTGGCATGAAAGGTGTCAAACAAGCATTGGTTTATGCTCAGCTGTGTATAGTGGGTTCAGCTCTTGGGTTAATCATGATGGAGAGAGTTGTGATAAAGTCTGGCAGAGCTTCTCTTATTGTGTTCATGGTCAGCATTGTCATGGCTCTGAGTACAATCTCTATTACTTCATTTGGAGCAATAGATGTTTGGAGTGATTACACTGACGGCAAAAATATGGGTTTCAAGCTCCCTTGCTGAACTTTTGATTAAGCTCTGCTACTTTAAGTACTTACTTTGTCAAGACTTATCATTTATATATTTTCAGGGCTTAAAACACATGTTGTCAACTTACAATATATATATATATATATATATATTGAAAAACGTTCGTAACAAGCAGTTAATAAGATTAAAATTATGAACAATAGTACAGTAAAAAAAATTTAAAATATACTGTATTTTAATCTGAACAGTAAATCGCGATCCTAACAGTAAATCAATATAATCTGAATCATTAATTTTTTTCCTATTGGATCTACGGGAACAAAATTAAAAACCAAACTAAACGTAATAAATATGTTAATGTGTCTGCATTTCTCCTTTGTATTAACTGTACCCAACTGCTGACGTTCGTACTCTGTTAGGTTTTTCCAAGAGAATTCAGAAATAAACACACACGCAAGCCTCTGAAATGTGCTGCAGCAAAGGTCTAGAATAATGTGATTCAAATAAATCACAATTCATCCAAAATATAGTATATAAAAGTATAGACCCTCAAAACACAATGGATGCATATAGCATATGATATCAGAAATATATGTATACTCTACGTATATTCTCCTTTAGATCATGGTGTTATTACAAGTCTAATCTAGTCCCACATCACCTAATTGAAAAGGGAGTCTATAGCCATATATATATATATATATATAGAGGATAACCCCATTTTATTAACCTGACTTTTTAAGTTTATGGATCTCTCATTGTGTGCATCATTGATGTTTTTGTTGAGATTTGGTGGTGCGGAGCTGGAGGAGGGACTGACCGAGAAAAACCTGAGTGAAGTGTTGCTGAGTGAAGCTTTGTTAAGTGAAGCTTGCCTGACTCAACGAAGACGGCGGATCTAATCAAAGGAGTAATGTTGCAAGTTTAGCTTAGTTCCACATCGTTTAATTGAAGTGTATTCCATGGACATATATGTGAGGATGCCCCACTCTATCAAACTGGTCTTTTTGAGATTGTGGGTCTCCAGCTGTATGCATAAGGTGATTTGATTAATTACATATTTTTCACCTTTTACTTAATTACAATAGGAAGATAGAAATCCTCCCAATAATTTCATCTCCCACCATGCATACAGGGTTAGTATTCCACTCCCATCTCCCATTCTCATCATATTATCATAAAAGTCAATTATGGCTTATAAAACAACCAAATGGAACTTTATGTTGATTGAAATTAAGTGATGAGCTACAATTTTTTGTTATATACCAGAGGTTCAGAGCAGAGTCCGGTCCTTATATTGACCAATTTTTGTGCAAAAATATTAATAAATAAATAAATAAATACCAACATGTACTAATTGAACATTAATGTTTTATTGACTTTTAAACGCCAACACTCAACTACAAAAAATTGTAACACCACTGGAACTCAACTAAAAATAATAATAAAAGAAAAATTCTAAATTGAAATGGTTATATACATAATTCAATATTTACTATAAATATAAAATTGGGATGTATTATTCAAATTCTTGGGTCCCAGTCCTTTGCCCCAACTTCTAAAAGTTTTTATCCCATCTCAGGCACTTAAATCTTTTTCCTAGCTTCCTCACCCTATTGATTGACGGTATTTTTAGTGGAGTACATCGCATGCGTTAAAAAGTAGACGACAAAGCTTCGGGAGAGAGTCACAAGCGATCTACCAGGGGAGTGTGAGAAGAAAAAACAGCAGGACACAGCACAAACCAAAAGCAGGGGAAAAGAACAAAGACCACTAGGAGAATAGACCCCTCCAAAGACAAAAACAATTGACTAGTATCTTCATTCATCTTTTACTGGATTTCTTTATATTCTTCAATTATCTTCTGTTTTCAGGTTAAGTATTGAGTATTTTTCATTATAATATAGTTTTATTTTATTTTTATTAAAAATTATATAATTGAAGAGGTTATCATTATTTTTATGTTTTTAACTTATTTTTTAGACATTATCATTTTATGATGTTGAATCCCCACTAAATAAAATTATTTATGAGATAAGCTTGGACCTCAAATAAATTTAGGATTCGCCCATGTTTTATTTGTTATCTATACATTATTTATTCTCTAAAAAGTACTCAAACAAAAATAAAAATAAAATATTGTGAAGTCTATAAAGTTATTACTCACACATGACTTCAAACCCATCAAACAAGCCTACGACGGTTATGAATTTCTTAGTCGAAGCTTTAAATAGTTGGTGTCCCCTTAAAAAGGAGATGCATTTTTGGATAACATTGCTATTGATGAAGAACTATTTTTTAGCATCCCTAAACGTAGGCTGCCGGGTCACATTCTGAAAGTCAAATTTGCTAAGGCATTCAACACGATGAGATTGGGATTTCCTTTTTGACCATTTTGAAAGCAAGAGGCTTTTGGGGAGCAAATGGGTGGGGTGGATTTGGAGTATTCAGTTTTCTTTGAAGGTAACAATCCTTATTAATGGCTCTCGAATGGATACGCTCGCTATCAAAGAGGGTTGAGACAAAGAGATCCGCTTTCACCTTTGTTGTTCGTAGCTAGTGACTGGATGTACTGAGTCGATGTTCTTTTCATGCACTAAGATCTCGGTCTTGATCAAGTGCCCTCTCGGTGAGTTTGGAAGTAAAATACAATCTCCACTATGCTGATGACCTCCTAGTGTTAACCATGAGAGGTCTCAAGGATCTCAAGACAGTGAAGCTGATCTTATACTTGTTTGAAAGTATGACCGGCCTTAAGACTAATTTCTCAAAAACCTGTCTATATTCGAGTAATATGGGAGAGCTCCCAGAGGTTACAATAGCAGAGACTTTAAACTGTACAGTGGGTACACTTCCTATCACCTATCTTGGTATCCCAATTTCGGGAAGAAGACCTCGAAAGCTAGAGTGTGAGGGGCTTATTCTAAAAATTAGAAGGTATCTTTCAACTTGGAAAGTGCTGCATCTCTCTTTGGGGGCTCCTTACTCTTGTGAATTCGGGTCCCTATTTTACGCTCCCCACTTACTAGATGTCTATTTTTTAGATTACCAGGTCGAGTCATCAAGAAAATTAACCATATCAAGAAAGATTTCTTGTGGTCAGGTTCGGATATTAACCACACGGACTGTTGTTTAGTCTGTTGGAAGAACATTTGTCGGTCTCGTGATCAGGGGGATTGGGGAATTCTCTACCTTGTTAATTTCAATCAAGCATTGCTGGAAAAGTGGTGATGGAAGTTTTTGACGGAATTAGATTGGTGTGGTGCGATGGTGGTCTAATTTAATTATGGATTGTTACATTGGAATATGTCTTCTAGATAGACGCTTAGGATCTCCTCCTTTCGGAAAGGGGTCTCCAAATGTTTACCGGCATTAAGAGGTTGCATCTTGAAGGGTATCAACGCAAGAGCGGAAACCCTTTTTTGGAAAGATCAGTGGCTTAATGGACGGCGCCATGTATTTGTGGTCTAAGGAATACACTGCTAATCAGCATCTTGTGGGACCTTGCTTACCTTTTAGAGGAGACTCCCTTTTCGGAGAACCTGGATGTTTTGAATTATCGAGATTGAATATGGGCCCCGGTTGATGAAGGGAGGGATACAAAACGGTTCACAAGGAATGGTATATTGTCTGTGAAGTCCCTCTATAATTATCTAAATGATGGTGGGTTGCGCTGTCCGGTTGCAATGCTCTTCTGGCGTAACACGTGCCTAAGGAAAATTAACTTGCTTAACTAGTTGGTGTGGAAAGATAAGGTCCTCTCTCTTGAGAATCTCCAGAAACGAAGATGTAATCGTCTCCTAACAACAACGTGCGTGATGTGTCACTCAAGGATTGAATCGATTGACCATCTTTTCATTCAATGTTCCTTCACCAAATAGGTGTGGGACTATTTTGTTCGACTTCTATAGCTGCTTAGCCCGCCTAGGTCTACTTGCAACATCTGGGAATCTTGGAGGAAACATGTGAGACCACCGAGTAGGGATATCAGGATCTTGTCGTTAAAGCGATGGTGTGGAATATTTGGTTTCCTAGAAATGATTGAATCCTTAATCGTCGATGTCTTGTCAAGACATGCTCTTATCTTAAAGATTTACCATATACTTTTGTCCCCGGTACTCAGCAGACGAACATAGGGGCCCAAAGTGAAGTCGAGGATTCCATGTCTACCATTTGCCAAAGTTTAGAGTTTTTAGGCCCTTGAGTGGAGGCGGCTAGTCGGGCCCTAACATCTGAGGAGGATCACGACCAGATCATGAGCTAGGGTATCTCATAGAGTTTAGTTGTCTTTCCCCCTTTTGTGGTTTTTATTGTTAGCTCCTTCTTGCTTTGTTTGTGGTTGCTCCATAGCTTGTGGTAGCTTGTTTTTTTCATCTTTTTGTTTCCCTCCACCTGTTGGGTGGTTGCCGTTGTTCTTGCTTTTCGCTTTAATTAAAGTGGTTTTATCCATCTTTTTATAAAAAAATTACTATTACCGTAAGTCACACCTGACCATCAAATGATCCCCATGCACTGTTCTTCTATATAAAGCTATAGAGGACACTTACGTATGAAGTGATTCAGTTTATCAACACCCTTTATAACATCAAGCCATGACACTGTCATTTAGCCACCTTATCCTTGTGGAGCGCTTTAATTGAAGTGGTTTATTCATTTTTCAAAAACACCCAACCATAAAATGATCCCCCATGCGTTGTTCTTCTATATGAAGCTACAGAGGACACTTAAGTACAAAGTGATTCAGTTTGTCAACACCCTCTTGACAACATCACGCCGTGACACTGCCATTTAGCCACCTTATCCTGGAGGATGTCCTCAACCAACTGGCTGCTGAAAAGATGGAATCCATGCAAGGAATGTCAGGCATAGATATCAGAACTATCATTGCATGGATTCTATGTTTTTTAGCTGCTTCAATCTCTAGTGCAGGAGGTCTGGGTGGTGGCCCCTTATTCCTCCCCACACTTAACCTTGTTGCAGGCCTGCAAATCAGGACAGCAGCCAGCTTCTCAGCCTTGATGGTCACTGAGGATCTCTGGCTGCTGCTGTCATCTATAACCTCTTCTTAGGGACCTCACTGATAGACTATGATATTGCACTCCTCCTCACAGCCATGCTTGCTTCTTGGAGTCAGTGTTGGCGTGTTCTTCAATATCATGTTTCCATCCTGGCTAATAACAGCCTTGTTTGCTGCTTTCCTGGCTTTTCTACATTCAAGACATGCAGTGCTGGAGTGAAATATTGGAAGGGTGAGACTGAAGAGGTTAGAAGAAGGAGGGACTGTGGAGATGGTGAGGTGAGCTTGGAGGAGGCTACAGCAGTGACTCAGGGACTCCATGGGAAAAGTTAGCGATGTTGGTATTTGTATGGATGTCTTTCTTTAGCCTGCATATTCTTCTTGGTAACAAGGATGGACAGGTATGCTAAATTTTGTTTTTCATTTTTCTTTTATTATATATTTGCTTCATATCAATTTTCCTTGAAAAAAATTAGTAAGTGTTATTAAACTTGCTAATTTATTTTACAACGTCATATTCGCACCACTTGATCATATGCACAGCATTTGTGACAGGGGGTCAAACAAAGGCAGCAGTGTTGTGCATAATAATTAGATTAAATTTGAAGCTAACTGAAATAAAATGGATAAATCACAAATTTATTAGAAAAAGAAACAGAGAAGCTCACCTTTTCTCTCAAAAATTTCTCATTGATAATTTGATAATCATCTGTGCAGAGTTTGGCACACATAAAAATGTGGTGTTGGTTACTGGCTGATCACGTTGTCCCAAATTCCAGTTGCAATTGGTTTCACTGCATATGTCTTGTATGCAAAGCAGAGGAAAAGTTAGTTCAACAAGAATTTGTTTGATTTTATATGTTACTTGAGTATCTAATATTTGACTAGAAAAATGAACATTCATGCAGAACATTGTAGGCCAAAAATGGGATTGAAACAAAGCTCAAATTTATTTTTCCAATAGCTGCATTCTTATCAGGAATATTGGGTGGTCTCTTCGGCAATGGTGGAGGATCATTAACTAATCTTGTTCTTCTTCATATTGGAGTACCCCCTCAGGTTTCCCATCTATTTAACCATTCTCTTTACCTTCAAAACTGTTAAAAGTTTTTTTTTTAATATATATATTTTTCAACTTGAACGGCAGACAACAGCAGCAACAACAAGTTTCATGGTCTTGTTCTCTTCTTCAATGTCTTCAGCACAATACTTGATCCTTGGCATGAAAGGTGTCAAACAAGCATTGATTTATACTCTGCTATGCATTGTGGGTTCAGTCCTTGGATTGATCATAATAAAAAAAGAGCTGTGGTCAAGTCTGGCGAGAGCTTCTCTGATTGTGTTCATGCTCAGTATTGTGATGGGGCTTAGTACAATCTCTATTACTTGCTTTTGGTGCAATTGGTGTTTATAGAGATTACACTGCCGGCAAAAAAATATGGGTTTTCAATCTCCCTTGCAGATGAGTTTTTAATTAAGCCCTTCTACTTATTTTTCATGGCACGGTCATCAACAACTCTCCACTGTACAAGGCTTCTCATGAATTTTTTTAACTTCCAAAACACATGTTGTCAACTTTGCAATATATATAAGTTTCTCATGCAAGCTATAAAGGTTTAATTACTCCGTCAGATTCTTCAATAGAATTCAGACAGAATTCAAATTTAAAAGAAAGAAAGAAAGAAAGAAAGAAAGAAACAGTAGGAATGTGCTGCCCACTCTCAAGGCAAATAATAAGATAATGCCATCCAATTTCAAAGGTTTAATTCACCAACCATGTTCCAAAGTGAGTGAATTCGTTAAAACTAATAAAACAATAGCCGCCCAATTGGATTCTCCATCCTGTCACAAGCTGTCCAAAGATTTCTCTTAAACTTGAATCGCTCTGTTCTTCACTAACCCTCACATGGCTTCCTACTTCTTATCAAGTCAATGAACCTCAATGGCCAACTTTTCCTATCAATATATATATACATTCATTGAGCTTAACCTCAACCTCTTGAGAAGCAACTATGACAACAACTACATTGAGAGCCTTTGCACTTATTGCAACTGCAATACTTCTGGTTCAATCAGCCAAAGGTGCAAACTTCAACGTCGGCGGCACCGCCGGAAATTGGGACCTGAGCACAAACCTGAATGGGTGGGCATCAGCTCAAACCTTCACCACAGGCGACACTCTAAGTTAGTACTATCTTGTTTTTATTTTTTTTATTTATAGCTTCATTGCATGCAGAGTATAATAACAGCTTGTTGTGCTTCTGCATGGCAGCATTCAACTATGACTCCATGCACAGCGTACTGGAGGTTTCAAAGCCGGACTATGATGCATGCCAGGTTAACAACCCCATTGGAGAGTTCACCAACGGGAACACGTTGATCATGCTCAAGTTTCCGGGGAAGAGGTACTTCATCTGTGGTACTGGAGGGCATTGTAGTTCAGGGATGAAAATGGAGATTGATACAGTGGCTGCAGCAGTGGCAACACCACAGCCAGCTTCTTCTCCTGTGACTCCAAGCTCTCGACCTCCAATGTCACCTCCTCAGCTTCCTAAGCCTCCATCGAGCGTTACCTTTGACTCCTTCCAAGGCTCAGTCACCGAAGCCTCAGGCTCATGCACCGAGGACTCATATTGTTGCACCTTTGACAGCTCCATCAAGCTCGCCATCTGTAGCTGCTGAGCCTGAGCAGCCAGTGGCACCATCATCGCCATCTTTGGCTCTAGCTCCCTTTGGTTCGGCTCAAGCACCACAACCTTCAGTAGCTGAGAATGTTGGCCGGAATGCTAAGGTTGTGTTAGGCTTTTGGGTTTGGGAGTTTTGATGCTCTCTGTTCTTTGAGAGTGAGAGAGATGAGCTTATTTATTTTTCTGAGAAAATGGATTATGATTATTTCTTGTTTTGAGATAATTATTCATATAACTCTTGTGCAACATGAAATTACTTGCATATTCCATAGTTTTTTTTTTATCCAGCCTTATCTCCATCTGGTGACACGAGTTTTGAGCTGAGCAAACTACGCCTCATATACTGAGATCCATTATTACAATTATATTTAGGAAAAACGTCATCCCAGGTAAGTCTCAGATTTCAGATCTAGGGATGTTTTAAATCTAAACCGTTGGATCATCATCTGATGGTTGATTGTTTACGTAAATCTAGTACGTTTTTCTGTGTTCATGATCGACATGCAAACACTGTGAACGCGGTTTCTCAGTTTTCGTAATGATAAAAGATTATCGATTACATGCATCCGTATTATATGGACATCCTGAGATTTGAAATCTAGGGACGTCCCTAGATGATGAGTCCTCTTATATTTAATAAGATTTGAACTTAAAACCTCTTAAATGTTTCATATTAAGTTTTAACAATGGAGCCAATAACACTATATTATGAGCCTTTGATTTCGGGGAAACCTTTGGTTTTCGTAAAAATTTTTAAAAAAACAATAGAGTCAATAACACTAATTTATGAAACTTTGGTTTTCGTAGAAATTAAAATGTGGAGTGTGAGAAATTAGAGCATACAAAGGAGAAAGCAAGGTGAGAGATGGGTGATTAGTATTTTCTTTAATGAATTTTTAATTTGAATTCTAACAAGGGCACATGTGCAAGATTCGTTAAAAGCAGGGGGGTTGGTAGGTACTTAATAAAGCTTGATCCACCATAACAATTATGCACTTAATATAATACATTTTACATTAAAAAACTAACTACTTCTTGAGTACTATTAGAATCCACTGTACCTCAAAATTCACCTTTGATTTTTCTGTACCAAAAATCTAACTTCTAGACAAATCTAATAGTTCAGAATTTTTGACAGACCCTCTTGTATGAAACAAATGAAACACAAACAGATAAATAGAAGATTATTAACAGCCCAAACAAGATGATTTATTTGAATATACAGTAAAGCAACTAGGAGTTCCTTGATTAGCTAAACATCACCAATGATAGATATGCTACTTGTTAAGCAACAACAGTCTCACATAAAATTAGGGGTACAAATCAGTGATGAGTCTCCTTCTCTGCTCAAGCAACAAGTAGGCATGATTCAAAGAGATTGACATCAAATTGAAATCAAGCAACAGGGGGACAAGATTCAACATCCTGTGAGGTATCTACGTCTGCGGGTGGCATGAATTGCCACATAGGGAACCCAGGGTAGCCGATGACAGGCATCATGAGCTTCTGCCCTGAGGCTTGCCCTTGGGCAACATAGGGAGTGGGTATCACTGGAGGATGAGGTACAAAGCTCGGTGTAGCATTCAAGAGTTTGACCTGCTGCTCCAAGCTCTCTTTCTCTGCCTTGAGTCTCTGCTTCTCATCACGAAGCTCATTCTTCTCAGTCTGCAAGGCAAAGGCAAACAATATTCATTATTGAATGAAACCCCATATTTCACTTCGTACTGCACATTCAACACGATACCAAAGAAACAAATCTCAGGTCCCAAGAAGTAACAAGAGACTTAATCTTACAAGAGAGAAAAACATTCCAGACAAAGTGAACCTAATCACTCATGAAATACCAACAGATATCTGCATATTTCAAACTGGTGGATACCACACACAAAAGCTCCTCACAGGCTCATATAGAAAATGCAACAACAAAGATCACTGAACTCAAACTTCAAGCATGCACTAAAAAAAAACATTAATAGGAATCTAAATTCAATCAAATCTGACAAAGAGATAAGCCCAAACAGAACATAAGCATTTAAGCTTATCTAAAAAGAGCTTTCATGATTCTACCTAGCCTAATAGCATGAAAACTTCACATTAGTATGCAGAATCCAAATGAAATATTAAAATTATAGGCATGGTAAGTCGATGGTCATCAAAGATTCCACCATCTCATTCAACTTTCAGAATACTACTCCAAAATAATTATACCACCAGAAAAAGGCATTATTTCAATAAATTGTTCCGTACTGGTCTTCATTATTAAAAATATGTAGAACTCCATTTAAAATCAGCATGACCTTAATACATCAAATAAATTTTAGAACAGCTTTTATTTGCATTAACAAAAAAATTGCTTTGATTGGGCCATCATGGGGAAAGAATGCACTCAATCATCAGAAACAAATTTCTCTGCTAAAAAATACTATATCAATTGTAGGTTAGGAAACTCTACAAAACTTGACAACAATGCAAAGAACTAGAAAGTTGTGAAATAAAACAAGTGCCAATAATTAACCAGGAAGCTACAATTTTAAAACTTGTTATCCTCGAAACAAAATTTCAAGAGATTTAAAACTAGAGATACTACGTATACAGGTATGCTAACCTTCAACTCTTTGATCTTCTCATGAAGCTTCTCATTTGAATCTTTCAGCTTTTGTACATCAGTGCGCAACTGAGTCACCATATGAACAGCATCACTTAATATAGCTGATTTGTCCATTTTTGGTGGCTTACCAGGATCCAAGATGGAACCCAACTCTACAAACCTTAAAACCAATTCTAGGATTAAAATCACAGATTCACAAAAATAAAAAAACATACAACAATGGCATGTGCCTGGGTGACTAATGAGCCATATAAAATGCAAGAGGTAAATATACTTGTCATTCAGCCTATCCCTCCTCATTTTCTCCCTGCATGCCTTCGAGCTCGGCCCACCGCTGGACTCTGTCCTCGCACTGTAACTAACAAATAATAAGTAGCCATCGTCCGACCATATAACTCAGAATACACATCCACAAATTATGCAATCATACCGTTTGCTTGAGCTAGATTCTTTAGGCCCATCAGAATTCACCTGGGAGCCATCAACTTGCAAACTGAAAAGAATACTGAATGTCATAAAAACAAGAGCAACAAAACAGAAACAACTAAAGAAAGAGAAACCAAATGACTCCTGGGTATCAAGATCATTATCAAAACAAAATTCTTAAACCACAAAAATCAGGGAAAACAGTTCAATTGAATAGAAAAGCAGCCAAACTTCTACCAGAAACCAAAAATTACAGGAAGACGAACTCTTAAAATGTCGACAATATATGATTTTTACGGGTTCCAACAATTTACAACATTCCCACATGAATAATAAGCAAAGAGAAAGTACCTACAGTCTAAACAAGCAACCTTTTCCATCATTGAGATTCAAAAAAATAGATGAAATTCGAATAGATGACAAATCAGAAAGGGGAAACATCCAGGGAATCAAAGCTTGCTCTTTTGAGCCAATACTCGCATGAAAAACACCAAAAAAACTAGAACCAAAAGAGAAAAATAAAAAGGATCGAAGAGGATTCAACCCAATAGAACCTGGCATTGGGGGGGACATTGAGACCCTGAGGAGTCCAGAAATAGCCAGAGTCCCCTGCTCCAAAATCAACCACATGAACAGGGATGTCGCCGATAAGCGAAGGATCGAAGGCCCAATTGGAATTCTCGAAGGAAGACATCCCGAATCCCTCGAAGTTCGACCTAGGGTTTCAGAGGATTTGGGGAAAAAAGGCTGATAATTTTGGTCTTTCCTTTCTAATCAATCATAGAGCCAGGAAGACTCAAAGCGTTATCGGGTAAACGGGCGTGACGTGCTTGGCTTTCCAACCACACGATTGAAACCTTTTTTTTTATATATATATATACACTCATATAATAATGTTTGCGGATCGGGTCCATAGTCAAAGTATTTGGATCCGGTATCTGGTTACTAATTTAATAATTTTCCATATTTATATGATTCTAATGACTTGATTGATTGTTCTGTGTGTTGTGGGTAAAATTGTTCCGCACTTTCTCTGCTTTTTGATATTTTTTTGTCGGACGCATTAACGGATAACTACCTACACTTAATAAAATTTGTCATCCAGTCTATTACCTTCCTCTCATTTGTTCTTCTCTACTTTTATTTCTGTTCAATTACTTGCTCTGCCCCCATCTACGTTGAGGGATTTTTCAAACCGCTGTTATTTCAATTTCATACTGCATACTGTATTTTTTCTGAACTCTTTTTATTTTAATAAATTTATAATTTATCCACTTTATCAAAAAAATAAAATAAATAAAATAAAATTCGCACGCATATTAGGAATAAAATGAATAGTTTGAATGAAGAATTAAATCATTAAAATTTAAAAAAATAAAAGGGTCATATAATCCCAATCCATTGCTTTATTATTATTATTCCGTTTAATAACGAACAAATAAATAAATTATCTAAAACCGAGCACCATGCTTTCACATCAATTAAATCTTTTAATGGATATATATTCACATCGCGTAGATGGCGACCAGAGCGGCCAAGACGACGCCGGCGCCAGCGCTCACGGTGGCGGAACTCGAGTCGTCAGCGGCGGGGGCGGGAGCGTCAGATGGGCGTCTGCCGCATCATCTAGCGACGGAGCGCTCGCGGGGCATCGCTGACGGGGGCGGTGGATGCCGGGGACCTCAGCAGGGGCGGCGCTGTCGTCCTTCGTCGGGGCTGGGGCGGGGGCCGTGACGGAGTGCGAGTGGGAGGGGCGGGAGTGGGGGAGGCCTTGAGGGTGGGTGTGGTGGAAGGGAGGCGGCGGGGAGGATGTGGGGGTGGAGATGGTGGCGGAGGAGGTGGGAGCTGAGGAATGGGGAGCGGCGGCCGGGCCCTGAGCGGTGATTGAAGCTGATAAGGCGAGGAGGAGAGCAGCGATGGCGAAGAGGCGAGCCATAGTTCCGATTTGGGATCGGATTATTGGGGATTTAGGGATTGGGAATTAGGGATTTTGTGAACGTGCCCGGCGAGGAATGGGATTGAGGAATGGGGGATTTATGGAAGGTGGAGAAGAAGAGAGAGCCATTGATTCATTGAAGGGATGCCCGGAATCGCAGGTATCGCACTCTGTGTTTTTCTATTTTTTTGGGAATGAATGATGTTATTTTTTTTTCGCGGTTATATTTAGGACGGTTGACAAAATCAAAATTTTATTTTTTTGAATTAAAAATTATAAAAAAATAAAATTAATTTTTGATTATTATAATTATTATTCTTATTATGTTTTTGGTTGGCTAAGGTTTGCTGCTTTTAGGAATGCTTTTTTTTTAAAAAAAAAGAATTTGATGAAAGAAAATTTAATATTACATGTTTGTATAATAACGGCACCAACAAATTTTTACATACAACATTTGAGGATCCATTTAGTACTACTGTGTTTAAGGAGACCTAACTCAAAAATTTTTAAAATTTTTTTCATATTTATTTTTTTCATAATAAAAGTAATATCAGTAGTGTTCGTATTTAATTTTTGATAATAGAGCAATACCAATAGTGTTGGTATTTGTTTTTCATAATAGAGCAATACCGGTAGTGGGTTATGAGACCTGTGGTTATATTATTTAAATTTCTAATGATATTTTTGAGCCCTGTGGTTATATTATTTTTAATTTCTAATGATATTTTTGAGATTGCAAGCTTTTTAATTTTTGTTGAGATTTTTGAATGGGCCCAACATGTCAACAAGCCTTTTCTTTTTAACCTTTGGTTTTTTTCTATTCCAATCTTCAAATCTCAAGGAGAATATCTTCTAAATATTATTTTTAAATAATATTAATAATAATAAACAAATAAATGTCTGTTATGATTCCTCTCCCTCTGCCTTGTTGAAGTCACTCTTGCAATCTTAGTGCTCACTACCCCTGTGTGGTGACTCCAAAATTTGGAGCTTTGAGAGCAATGCTGGGTTTTTAATGTAGTCTTTCTATCAATTCCTTTAATGAGGAAGAATCATGTGGTCTTTTTGAAACAAGTCTTTCAAAGGGTCTTTATGTTACTATGTTAGCAAATTTGGTATTTTCAATTAGTATGTGTGTGATAATTAAAACATAACCACAGATAACCTTCCTAATTACGAAAGTTGTGGAAACAATAATTCGCTTGTTTCATACATCATCATTTTCCCGAATATGAAAACCATTTTTGGACATTTTTATTTTATTTAAAAACCATTTTGGACATAGTCCAGTATTTACCACACTTCAATTAGGGAAGGTATGGTTATCCATGTGATTAAAATCGTATTCCCTCCATTAGGGCTATCTAGATGCTATTTACTCAAACTATCATTTGGAACATTGGGTTGGAGTGATATAATTTCATATTAAATAACTATTTTAGTACACTCTATTCCATTCTTGTTTAAATTGATCATATATTCCTTCTTTGGTTTTTATAGCATCGGATTTAAAAATGAACAAGTTAGAGGTCATCGGCCTCTTTATTAATTATAGTATTGATTTTGTTAGTAACTTTTTTGGGTTTGGTGTGTCTCCATTTACAACTATGAATCAAACCAAAGGCTCTTAATGAATGATCCCTCTATCAAAATTTATTTTTCTAAGAGTCTGTAATTTGTTCTATTTTGTTATTTTGTTATTTTGTTTTAAGGCCTTAACCATTATGGGTGATAAGAGTGTTTTTTATTTCAATTGCAGTACCTTTTGCTATATATTTGCTTGTGATACTCACTCTTAATTTAATATAGATTATGATTTATTTTTTTCAGAAAAATAAAATACAAAGAAAGAGATATCTCTCAACTAATAGAAATCAAGACAATCTTCAATTTAGCACCTTCTCCCCAAGCATAAAATATTTCTTAAAGAAACCATTTACATTTTCATAAATATTTCTTCTTTTTTTTCTGTTTTAATAAACTGTTAAAAAATTATAGTGAAAATTGCCTCAATTTTACCATTTCCATTGTAAGTTTTTCCCCCACTCCATATCACATTCTTCATAAGTTGTATTCTCATGTATATCATAAACTATAATCATCATTTAAAAAAAATTAGTGTTAATTTAGCAGCATCACAGCTTCTTCTTTCTCTATTTTTATTTTTGGTTTAATTACTATATGAGCCCCTATAATTATGTATTTTTTTTATTATTTTAGTCCTTGTAATATTTTTAAATATAATTAAGTTTTTATATTTAGTGGAATTAGGTCATTTTAGTCACTGTAGATAGATAGATAAGTATCAAATTGTACGATAACGATCAATTTGATCAAAATATGATAACGTAATCGTGACTAAAAATATTAGACTATTAAAAGCACAGAGGTATGTACGATAATTAAATCTTTATTTTTAAAATTATTTATATATATATATATTAAAAATAAAATTAAGAGGAGAAAGGGAGAGAAATCAAAGAGATGGGTGATAAAAATCCATATCCTTTTTCGCCCGCATTTATTATTGCCTCAATAAATAATGAATAAAATGGAATGTGTTAATTGTTAAACAGGAACCCAACCATCTTTCCTTTTCCCACCATTCTATTCCCATTCACTTCACAATGCTCTCACATCGCATAGATCGCGATCACCGCCGCAACCAAGGCTCCAGCGCCGGCGCATGCGCCGGGCCTCCACGAGGCGGAGAAGATGTCATCCCCAGTGAATACTAGGGATCCCGGCGACGGTGAAATCCCTGACGCTAGCTTCATCGCTCGATGGAGATTCGGCGTCAGCGGGAGGGGCGGGGGGAGAGGAGATGGGAGCCATTGATTCGGGAGCTGGGGCTGCCTCATCGGCGTCAGCGGGAGGGGGAGAGGAGATGGGAGCCGTTGATTCTGGAGCGGGGGCTGGCTCATCGGCGTGGATAGAGAGGGCCATGGCGAGGATGAGGACGACGAGGGCGGTGATCTTAATGTGATGAGACATGATGCCGGCGGTGAGGGGATATTGGATTTTGGATGATTTGGATGAAGGATTAGGGTTTGGAGAGATGTTCCAGGGGAGAAGGGATTTGGGGGGTTGGAGGGATTTATGGGCGGCGGCGGAGAAGCGTCACCGTTGCATCGAAGCGCAGGTACCGCTTCTATCTTCTCTCGTTGACATATGTGCCTTCTATTTTTTTATATCTTTTTATTTTTATTTTTTTATTTTTTATTTTTTTAATTTTCTCGTTGGAATTAGATAGTGTTGTCCGCGTCAACGTCCTTGACTTTGGTTAAGCCTCATAAGTCAATTAGCGTATGTTGGTTTTAGGATAAATTGAGAAATTGTTTACTTATGGGCCTTTTTTTATATTTATTTTTTAGATAGATAAATCACAAAATGGTGTAAATGGTTAGTACACAAGGACATCAGATACATTGGATTTGATATGGTGAAAATGCATAGTGAAAGTGCTAGCCTATATCATAGGCGGAAATCTCCTCTCTAACAACACTCACTACGGTTGTTTTGGTATGGGATTTCATGGATTTCAGACTGGTCGCAATGGAATTCTCAAACTTCGTTCTCTTCGACTATGAAATTGCAGATACATATAGTAATAACATATGATCAATCTTTATGATAAGCAAAGTTAAAAGAAGAGATTTTACATTAAAAATACACTTATTTTGTTAAAGTTAAATATTCTAGCTGATAGCTCTAGACAAAAAATTCCCTAATTTTTCATACAAGAGATTTAATAATTAATCTACACAAGCACCACATCTCTCCTGGCGATGTTGGACTGACTGGCAATTGAAAGAGCTTGCTAAAATGATTCAAAATCACTCAACAAATGTGCGTTGGAGGAAAAGTTGCTGGTGTGTTTTCATGTTGGTTTATTAAAGATAAGAAACGTGAATTGTATGATAAGAATTTTAAGTTTTGAGAAATAATGCCACAAAGAAATAAAAGTATAATAAAGAATCAAGTGGAGCATCTAGCTGTGATAAAGGAGTACAAGAAGGTAGAATATTATAATAATAATTATATGTATAGATGTATAAAAGTTTTGTAGGGCAACTTTGTTATGCTTATTAGAATACTGACGATGAAAAAACAACATCGAGAGTTTAAGAAGAATTTATTAAAAAATGAACTTATGTAAAATAAATTAGAAGTAATACTTATTACTGATGAAACAAATGGGAATTTAATTAAGATAATATTGTCATATCCTTAAATTACTTGTAATTTCTATGAACAAGTGAAAAGTCATAAAAGAGAGAAAGACAAACTTAAAAAATGTTTAGCAGAAAATTTACTTAATAACATGTTTGTGCTTAGGTTATCTTATCTTTTGGTCCTTGATAAAGCAATGTAAAAGAAAAAGATTAATAAAACTGACCTCAAATAATTAGGACTAATTGTTTGTTGTTGTTGTTTTATATATCTTCTCAAAGCCTTTTACTCATTATGTACCACTTGCTTAAATGGTCGTGCAACACAAACTTCTATCATTTGGACCTACTTTAGTTAACAGATATTATAATATTTCAAGAGACATAAATTTTTTATTAATGATAATACCAAAAAATGTAAAAATTATCACGAAGTAGCAATAATACTAAATATTAATTATCTTGATATACTAGAGTATCAACCATATTTATTAATATATTAAGATATCAAATATATTTTGATAAATATTAAAGTCAAAATACGGTTTAGTTGCTAAATTATATATATATATATATATACCTTTTTGTTCCAGTTTTTATATTATGTTTTCTGTTCTTCCTCACTTCTGGTGAGAGTTTCTTCATCTTTGTACTGTTTTTTCTTTTTTTTAATAAACTAGTGGTTTATCCACTTTTATCAAATATATATATAATGTACATGATAAATTCAACCCTCCAACGTCAACCGTTAACTTGGGAGTGAAGGGAACTCCTTCCTTGTGGTAGAGGTGGTTAAATTATATAATTTTATTTATTTGATCTACTTGAAGTAATTTTTTATTCAAAATATAGATAAATCATTTTTGCTACCCACATGCCTCAAATCTTTGGGCATCTAATGTAAGTGCACAGATAATATATTGGATGATATACATTTGTATAATAATGAACGGTCCACGTGAAATTGGAAGATGGTGCCTTGTTTCCACCTGATAATCAAAAGTCTGCTCTTTTTAGACGTTTTTATATATTTCCTCAGGGTGCTATATATAAATGCAAGAACCAACAACCAAATATCTGCATTTGTTCCTGATTTTTCTAATAAATTCATAATTTATTCACTTTTATTTATTATGTGCAATTGTTCTTCATTTTTCCTTTTAGTTTTATTATAGTAATTTTGATTTATATATTTTTCTGTCTTTCTCACTCTCTCAATACATGTTTAAGACTCCGATGAATGGTGGTCGATCTATGAGTATTAATTAAGAATTATATTTCGGTTTTAGTCATTCTATCTCTTTTTCCATCTTACTTTTGAAACCCAATTACGTCTCAGTATTTTCATTATAAAAATAGCTAATCAACAATTAATCTCATTTGGGTATAGTAAAAGTAAAGTTTTTATTTTTAGCGTAGTTAGTACACTCTCCTTCGCAGATTCTTGATTTTGCTCATCTTTATCTTGCAATTAGTATGGTGTCATTTTTCAAATATATTCCAATTTTTGAAAATGTTTGTATAAAATCCTGGCAAAATAATAAATTGTAAAAATGACAGTTTATTAGCTGTTAACCTCATGAGGGATATTGAGGGATATAATTAAGCTAAAAGTTTTATATTAATAAAAGCACACTGTCCCACGTGAGAAGCTTGAATTTGCTCTTGTTTATCTTCCAATTAGCATAGAGTTATTTTTCTAATAGATTACAATTTTTGAAGTGGACTTTGGAAATAGAGCTAAAACAGTAAATAGCAGGAAGAAGAAAGAAAACCAACCTTGGTTTTCTCTGGAAATTGGGAGGGAGCTATGTCTCACTCTACTAACACTGACTGCAAATGACAATACACGTCCATTCAATTAACAAGCAGCGTCACGCCCGAACACTGGCTCCCCGAGGGCCCGGTACTGCACAAACGCGACCTGGCCACCGGTGAGGCGAGAGTAAGCATGTAAGGCCTCAAAGACCCGTTCCCGGCAAAAGTCGCGAAAAAGTCTAGCGGAGAGCAAAGCGCTAGAAACAAAGAATGGGTTCGACCTCAAAAGACAACTGAAAATTGTGCTTTGCGCGATTTGCTACAAATTCAATCGAATAAAAACTATGCCTACAATGACGTGGGACTTGTTACGTACTGAGAAGATTGACGCGGTGGCCTACTCCGATCCGAAAGAAAAATAACAACAAAATTTATGAGCTTACGACCCAGTAGCACCCACTAAAAATATAGGGATCATTTATCAAAAATCGTAATTTAATAATTTGCAAAACGACCATAAGTTTAATTCACACTTTAGCATATCGAAATTAAGCATATAGGTCACAACAGCTAGTTGCACGAAGCAAATCACAAAGTCATATATTTACGCCGATTGTCCCGAGACAAAACAAAAGTCGTATTTTTACCCTACGGTGACTCGAGAAATGACAAAGGCCGATGCATGCCCAGGAGCGTGCAGCGTTGGGAAGCACTATAGTTTCTGAGAACTAAAATACGTGTCGACACGCGATTAGGGTGTTTAACCCCCGTGCATGAGGTTGTTGCAAAAAGTTAGTTGAGGGACATTTCATGTCAAAAGTACCTTGTTCGCAAAAACGATGAACCAACAAAATTCAAGACAAGCAATGTGACAAAATCTGATACTTGTGATCGCATTTTTGTCGTATCAAAAATACACTGATTAATGGAATACAAATATGAACAAATAATAAAATAATAATATAGTCTTTTAATAAAAATTTAAATAATACCCTAAATTCAAAATAAATAAATAAATACATAATCGAACTTTAAACACATGAATTCATTTAAATAATTATCCAGAAATTTCGAGGAAATTTGAAGCAGTTCATAAATCATATGAAATTTCAAAGTAAAAAGAATCGAGATTTAAAAAGATTATTTGAAAATTAGAAATTTAACTAAATCAACATGGGAATTCTAAAGAATCTCATTGATTTGAATATTTAAATAATTTAAAATAATTAAAATTAGTATTAATTATATAAATATAATTTGAATAATATACAAAAATCTAATTATCCAAAAATAAATAAATAAAATGCATATTTTCTAATTTAACAACTTTCAAAAGTCTATACGTACATAGTATAATTTATATGTGGGATACTTACACGATGATAGCTAAACCACAAGTTGACTCCACTTAACTCTCCACAAAAAGAGACTCTATGGGCGTAAAATCATTCAATAGCCTAACTTTACAAATTAACTAGGAGTCTTGGATTCCAAGTATAACACTTAATCTTATAAAGGATCGGGAAAATAAAATATCATTGGATACTATAAGACCTCGATCAAAACATGCATCCTACGTCAAAGCTAAAGTCTGATATAGGCATCAAGAAGAAAATTAAGCACTGCTAAGCATTACTAATTAACCTTTGAAGAATAATATATATTCACTGCATGGCGTATAAATAATGCAGGGATAAAACATGGAGAAGTAAAGCATTCACACCGAGGTCCATTTGAACTCAGCTAAGCGAGCATTGATAAAGAAGCAGTATGTTAATAGTAAACTAAAGAACTATGAAGAACCTCTGATGTCGAGGAACATCTGACATATAGCACCAAACAAACACCCTAACATACCAAAACAAGACGCATCACGATGCTAATCGGATGACTCTAGCTAGACGTATTTGAAAGTCGCTTTTAGATCCTCGTTTGACAATCGGGACTGGAGAGCCTCTAGATTACGCCACGCTACTGCCAAGGAGGCGATATAGTGAAGAGGCTGCGAGTTATCCCTTTTTATTGAGATTTAAAATCTGCAATTGTGGAGGAGTTCCCAAAATATGGAGTGAAAGGTTATGAAGGATAAGATAAAACTTTTAAATGAAAACTAAATTAAAATTAAATACAAAAGATAATTTTAAAGAGGTGGGGGTCCACAAGCACCCGCACAAATGCAGAGTTAATTTGAATTAAGGTAATAGTCTTCATGAAATGTGGAGACATTTGGCTCCATGGGTGAAATCAGTACAAATTGAGCTTTATTCGATTCATTAACACTGACTTGAAAGTACAATGCTTTTGTTTGGGGTTGTTAGTATTAGTTTGTCCTGGTTCAGCTTGTTCTGTTTTCCAGATTTCTAATAAAATCGTGGTTTATCTATTTTTATCAATATATATATATATATAATGCCTGTCAATTCAATTAATAAGCATCGTAGAAATAAAGTTGTTAATGAAAGAAAATAACAGTAATAAGAACCACCACTGGTTCTCCTCCCAATTGCTTCAGTGATAAACAGAGAAAGGTAGGCAACAAGGGTTTTTTGTTCTTTTGGTTTTTTGAAACTTGTTTTAAAATTTAAATATTGAAGATATATTCATGAGATTGGGTAGGATTACAATATTAATCTACATCTGTTGATGCAATTGTTTGAATTAAGATTAATAGATTATTTACATTGAATAATTTAAATTATTTTTGATATATATTATGAATGGTGGATAAGCCACAATTAATTAAAATATTATTTTTCAATATGGCTTACTATTTTTTCTAACTCAAGAACGAGTTTAATGCCTAGTGTTTCTTGGACAGAGGGCAATCGATGTAATCAGGAAAAACAAGATGCAACATACTGGAACCATATCCAGCAGTGATGAAGCTCAGGTACAGTTCCCTGTTTTGTAGAGACAATTAGGCATGATGAGGTTGATTATTTTATTAGATCAATCACAAATATGAGTTGATTATCCCTCATCCTTTTTCTTATTTTCTTTTGTTTTTCTCAAGTCAATATTATACTGTAGCAGAAAATAATTTACAGTGGTCCACATGAGTTTTTTGACATCTTGACTTAGGGGTGCTAGTTTGAGCGAATAGGAATGGAGTAGTCGTCATTGAGTGACTTATGTCACACTTAGATGCTTATTAACACTTATTATTTTAAACTAAATTTATTTCTGTATTTTTTTCACTGAAATAAAAATAATAAAATTTTATAGAAGTCCATTTTACTTCCTTTCACTTGAAGATATTTTTACGTAAAAATAAACATCACCTCTCTCTGAAATGATATTAATTTTTAACTTATTTATTAAAAGCTGCTAATTCTCTCAATTTTTCATTTCGGACTATTTTTACCCAAAATGTATGCTCTTGTTACTGATTTTTCTTCATATATATATATATATATATATATAGCGCACTAGAGGGACTGATGCATAACTTTTTAGTTGGGAGTTATTTCAAACCCCTGACATAGATCCGTATATTAAATATTTTTTAGACTTATAGACATTATGCAGGTGTTTTTAAATTTTATCATTTCATAATAATAGAGCCTTGTAGAAATATATCTTTTTACCACATGCTTTTTATTATATTGTTGTTTTTAAACGTGTTTTAATTGTACTTCCTTTTTCTTTTTGCTATCTTATATTGGTTGAATCTAATCCATTTTTACTTTGTATGCGTGATTGAATAAAATTTTTTGAGAAAGTACATTAACATTAGGAGGGGTTTGAAAATCTAAAAGAAAAACATAGTACAAGGTTTGGTGGAAATTTGAGCGAATAAGACAAAAATGTAAGCAAATATATTACAAAGTTAAACACCTAAGCCAGAATTTTACCCAAGTACAGTAAAAATTTTAGTAGTTAGAGCAAAAATCTAAGTAATGTAAAGCTTGATAATAGCATTTTTCATACGTGCAAAAATTTAATTTAAGGCATAGCAATTAGGATAGCTCAATCATCAAGACATTGATTCAAATATGATAGGTGCAATAGTTAAAGGCATGTGAAAATTGCTGAGAATTGATTGTCTAGCTATGCGCCCACATCTTCACAGATCGAGGGGATTAGGCTACAAGCTCACCCTTACAATAGGACCTTTTGTTGACATCTTTGGCATGTTTCGATCCTACACAACAAAAGTCATCAAACTAAAGCTTTTAGGCAATAGGATAAATGTCATTAGACCAATGGTTTTTGTGGTGATGCTGAAATTTTAATCATGAGATAAATCTAATTTAAGTAAACAAAAACTTATCCGTAGCTTAAAGTAAGAGTTTAAGTAAGGGCATCTAGATTTTTTCGTATCTTTTTGAGCATAAAAAAATTTTTATTTAACCACTTGCAATAGGGTGGTTGATTTTTCACTTCTTACAAAGTTAATCTTAAAGTTAATGAAATAAATGTGGATAGCACGAAAAGCTTTTATTGAATAGAAAGAAGACGAGGGAGCAGAAGATAGCCTTACTCAGCAAAGTGAGGAAAGAGCCCCAAGAGAGAAGTTAATTTTTCTTTCACTTGTTAATTCATAAAAGATGAGAATATAAATCTTATCCATGCTTTGTAAATGTTTCTAAAAAAAGAAAAATATAAATATAAATGCTTTACCTACCATCTTGAAAGCTATTGAGCTCTGGACATTGAAGCACCAGTATCCTCATTATTGTGCCACGCATGAGCATTACAAAAATATTACCAGTAAGTCTCTCATCAATGTCTATAAATAGAAATGTTACACTGCGTTCATTCTCCACATCCAGTAGTAAAGCAAGGCCTCCGCATATTTCATACATATTCTAAAATCATGCAGGCCTTCCCTTTTGCAGTTAAGGACAATGAAGTGCTGGCCAACTACGTTTCAGTCTATGTTATGCTCCCTGTAATCTCCTCTTCTTCTTCTCTACCACATTGTCATCTTGATCCATTCTATAAACTGAACATGTTTGAACTATTTTAATGGACAGCTGGGTGTTATCTCGTCGGACAATGTGTTTGAGAATCCTGAAGAACTAAGGAAGCAACTGAAGAAGCTGAAGTCTGCTGCGGTGGATGGGGGTGATGATGGATGTGTGGTGGGGGGCTTATAGAGTCCAAGCCCAGGAGCTATGACTGGACTGCTTACAGGAAGTTGTTTCAGATGGTAAAGAGAGGCCTTAGGTTGCAGGCCATCATGTCCTTCCACCAATGCGGCGGCAATGTTGGTGATGTCGTCTATATTCCAATACCGCAATGGGTGAGAGATATCGGTGGCGATAACCCTGATATCTTCTACACCAATAGAATGGGCAAAAGGAACCCGGAGTACCTCAGCCTTGGGTGGATAACCAGCCTCTCTTCGGTGATAGAACTGCTGTTGAGGTTTGCATGATGTTATGTTAATAATATCATATTCAAGTGCATGTTTCTGAGTGAATTTCTCCTCAGATGCTTGACAAGTGAGAGTTTCTGTTTGAATGACAGCTTTACAGTGACTACATGAGGAGCTTCAGGAAGGCCATGTCTGATTTCTTGGAAGAAGGTCTTATCACAGACATTGAAGTAGGACTTGGACCTTCTGGAGAGACGAGATACCCTTCATATCCAGAGACTCAGGGATGGGTCTTCACAGGAATTGGAGAATTTCAGGCAAGCTTCGTTTGCTATGTTATCATATTGAAGTGATTTAAACTTCTATAATAATCTACAAGACAGTCATTCAACCTTTTCAGTTAGAAAGAAGAAACATTTCAGAGCTGTAAGAGAGTCCATGGAAATTTCTTTTTGGAAGAAATATATCTGAGTGTAAAATTAGATAAGGAATCTGGTCTTTTAAAAGTTCTGAGAAACCTTTGCAGTGTTATGACAAGTATCTCAAAGCAGACTTCGAAGAAGCTGCAACAAAGGCAGGCCACCCTGAATGGGAGTTGCCTGATGATGCAGGAGAGTATAACGACACACCAGAAGCCACCGGATTTTTTGGAGCAAACGGAACGTACCTTACAGAGAAAGGGAAGTTCTTCCTGACATGGTATTCCAACAAGCTGATCAAACATGGTGAGCAGATCCTTGATTTGGCTAATCAAGCATTTCTAGGATGTAAAGTCAAGCTTGCAGCAAAAGTATGTTCACCTCTGGCTCACAATTTTACCATTACATGAGATCTGCATGGCTTTCTATATTGATGTCACAAAAATTTTCCACAGGTTTCTGGGGTTCATTGGTGGTATAAGGATGATAGTCATGCAGCAGAACTCACCACAGGATACTACAACTTGAAAGACCGTGATGGTTACAGACCGTTGGCAAGGATGTTATCGAGGCACTATGCTATATTGAACTTCACTTGCATTGAGATGAAAGATTCCGAGCAACCTGCTACAGCTAAGAGTGGACCTGAGGAACTTGTTCAGCAGGTAGAATAATCGTTTGCTTATATTGCTGGAAATGCTTATTGAATTCGATGGACATATGATTGGCATTTTTCATTAGGGTACTAAGTGGTGCATGGAGAGAGGAAATTGAGGTGGCATGTGAAAATGCACTAACCGATACGATAAGGACGCATATAACCAGATGCTGAGAAATGCCAGGGCCGAGATGGAGTCAATAAAAATGGTCCACCAAAAACATAGAATCACTTCATTGACATATCTCCGGCTCGGCGATGACCTTTTGAAATCATCAAACTTCAGCTTATTCAAGGTGTTTGTGAGGAGAATGCATGCTAATCTGGTACGCATACAATTTTGCTACTGCCTATTTATCAATTCCTGAATGAATTTTGGTTTCTCTGTTTCTTTAAACAGAGTCAATTACTTAGAAATCATGTGGCTTTGTTTGTATCAGGATTTTAATCCAAACCCTGAAAATTACTTCAAGCCCATTGTACCTCTGAAAAGTTCAAAGCCGGAATTCTCAATGGAGTATATTTTGGAAGCCACTGGACCACTGGAACCATTTCCATTTGATGATGAAACAGACGTGCCTGTTGACGGTGGCTTTGCTTATTGGATCAAACAAGTGTTTGCTAAACTCATCTCCCTGTTTAAGTAAGATCCATCAGAGCTTGTACTTATCTGAAGCATGTGAATACTCAGCAGAGATGTTTGAATAAGATTTCAGTGTGTCGCTTATGTATGAAGTTTTTGTTATTAATGAATAAGATTTGAGGCATAAACAATACTCTCAATGATGTACTGAATTAATGCTTTTGGTTTTCCATTAATGAATTTGTTTATGTGCAACCATATCACTGCTTAGAATTTGATTGTTGATGAAATTGAATTCAGTCTAGACAACAAACAGGGTAGACAAAAGGAAGAAGAAAAGAAGACACACAGGCAAATCAAAGTCGACACATTGAGACAAAGATGGAATAGAATGTCAGACAAACGTATGCAGTTCTTGCAAGGTTGGTCAGGGACCGGAGGGAGTTCTGACATCACGCCGGGCTTTGCCATCTCCAAAGTCAGGTGCAGTTGCAGACACATAAAATGCTACAGCAAAGAGTCCATGAAAAAAGCACACAATCCCTCCGATCGAAAGGAAATGCGGCCGGACAATTCCACACGATACATCAGACTTTGAATTGGACATCGCCGCGAGTATCAGCATTGTAAATCCTACAGCAAGCAGGATCCTGATAACATTATGATGTTCGAATTAGTAACTTAGTATCATTGATGCAGTGAATAAATCATCATAGTGAACATAGATGATTACCATGAAATGATTAAGGTTCCTGCAGCCATTTGCCGATTTGCCGATGATCTTGCAAACTCTTCCTTTGAGAAAAATACAAGTGCAACCACCAAAGCAAGTTGGCGACGGCATGAGCAAGAGCTAAAAAGCACTGCTGCTGCCAAACCCAGACGATAAGCCTCATAAACCGGTCGTCTACACTCAACAAACAAAGCTTTGTGGTGCCATCCCTTCATTTCAATTCAAACCAAAGAGAAAAAGTAATTAACCTTCAGTATATCATTGCCTAATTCTTGGTTAAAAAAAAAAAAAGAAAAGAAAAGAAAAACAGAGTACCTTGTTCTGAGCCACCTCTGCTTCAATTCCTAGAATTCCTGCAACTATGTCAATGGCTAAGATGAGAATGCAGACAAGCAGGCCACCAATTCTTGTCATTCTTGTTGTTATGAAAACTGAATGATAAGGTTTGGAAGAAGGATGGATTGAGTTATAATAGTGAGAAAGAGATCATATCTTGTTTGTGACACAAGAAAACACAGCTCACATCAAGAAGAATATGAATAAAGGAAAAGAACAAGTGAGTCATCCAAAGTTATAGTGTGAATTTGAGAAAAATTAGCTGTGTAAAGAGTAAAGATGCTTTTTATCTCTGCTTTTCTTCTCCTTTGCTTCTTATTTTCAAGATTGGATGCTTTCTGTTGACATGCAAGGAAAGCTTAGTATCTCCAACCAGAAAACTGTAGAGTTATTCTCTTCTTAGCCCTTCTTTTCATAAAGTTTTTTAATCCAATATAAATAACACAACTCATCAATCAACATAAATGTAAATTTTTATTAAGCTTAACTACAAACATACCACATATATATCTGTATTCCTTTCTTGAAATGAGATTGACAAACAAGTTTTTCTTTTTCTTTATTTAACAAAGATCATGACATGAAGAAGTATAATAAATCATCTAAAAGAGCACTTTGAAGAGAGGAACCTCAGGTCCAGAGGCAGTGCCAAGCTCCCACTTGCAAGGCTGAAACTCATTGGAGACCTGACAGTAACCTGCAAGAGATACACCATTCCTGCTAGAACCGAACTCAAACACAGTCAAGTCGGCGGGGCCGTGGCACTCGACTGCTCCGTTCATTGCCGGAACTGTCTCAAAGTAGCCAGGAGTGGCCTGAGTGGATGACTTGGTGCTACTGAGTCTTAACCAAGACAAGAGTCCCATTGTTGAATGGAAGACATTGGAAATGCAGCTGCTTGTATAAGACCATCCTGAACTACTAGTAGTACAGCATAACAGGTGATCAACGAGATGGATCTAAATGAATGCATGATTGCACGGCTCAGTTGGTTTATATATATATATATATATATATATATATAATTACTCAAATTCTCACATGATTTCATTGCCATTATATCTGGAACCTTTTTTCATTAGTGGTTGCAACTAAGATAATAATTTCATTGAAAATGGTTTAGTTTGAATCCTCATACATCAACCTACAGGCTCAGGCTTTTGCATTCTGGTCATCACATCCTTGAGAAGCACTTCAGTATCAGCATAGAATGCTTTTGCAGCTTCTGCTTTCTTCTGCTTTGCAGCATCTTCAAGCTGCCAATTAACAAAATCAATAAATTCCTCTGCTTAACTTTGAAAACTAAGAATGGAAATGCTTGAAATATGGATTACCTTTTCCACATTATCAAACAGTTTGTTTGCCAGGTCCAACAGAGGTTGTTTCTGATCATCAGAAGCTGCAGTTATGACCTTATCAAAGTCAAAATACATGGTGGTGGACTTGAGGCAAAGGTATTTCCTGAAATAGTTCCATGTATCTTGGCTAAGCATGTCCCCAAGTGCTAATAAATCAAATGCACACATTCTCAGTCTATACTTGCTTCCATCCACCCCAATGTTTGGCATATAAACACCTTTCTTAATGAAAGTTCTTGTCCCTGTCTCCCTTGTTAGCTATATCTGATGAAAAAGTGTCACAAGAACAATGAGATAGAAAAATGAAACTATAGCACTGAGTTTAGAAAAGCTGAAGCTCACCATTAGAGACTGAAGGGACAGGTAAAGGGCCTGTTAACCAAAAACCATTATTCTCCTCTTCAGCAAACAAGGACATGGAAGTAGCTTGGTTGAAGAGAATGGCTACTGAGAGACCAATGGATGTTCTCCTAGATGTTTGTAAGGTGTTGTTGAGTGATTGCAATGGAGATTCTTGGAAGAGTTGTGCTTTTGTTTGGGTTGGTTTTGGTTTTGGTTTTGGTTTTGGTTTTGGCATTGGGAGAAGGATTTGGGAAGCTCCATTGATGCTGGTTAGAGAAGTAGCCATGGCACTTGTGGGAGAGTAGCAAGCTGTAACTGTGTATTCTTGTGATCAGTTGTGTGCACTTGTTTGATTATCCATTCAGGTATTACTGGGGCCACACATTTAATATATCCATAAAATCAGAGTCCCTAGGAATGATATATTTTTTAGTTGGTTTGAAATTTGAGGTGAGGATATTTTTTTTCACATAAATTATGGTTTATCGATTTTATTTATTTATTTATTTATTTTTATAAAAATCAGTAACCGACAAAGCGAAAGGTAAATAGGTATAAAGGTACATTAATTATGATGACTTAACTAATCTCTTAGGATAATTTATTGCCATATAATCTTTATATATAACTCTTATAAAAGGTTCCAAAAGTTAATTATAATTTAAGAAGCTCTCAGAACTACGAGATCTACCTCAATCAGACGTATACTGTATAGCTTAGTGCATTTTTTTGAAACTTTTTGTCAACCTTCTTTTTTCATTGTAATTTTTTAATGAATAAATCATAATTTTATTAAGAATTTTTTTTTTATAGTGATGCAAGTAGGAAAGAAACTAGCAGTCAATAACAAATAATTAATGTTTACTAGGAGTAGAAGTGACAATGACTACAATATTTTTTTAATATAAAAAAATATATTTTCTTTTAGCTGTCTTTGATGGGTTGGTATGACTTCAAAGGAAAACATATACAGTGAAAATAAACAAAAAAAGTATTATGCCATCAGTAGGGGAAGGACAAGCTTCATGGCTAGGCTACTAATATTAAACCCAATCTCAATTTTGTTAATTTGTTTTGGAGCTCTGGTGAGACAATTCCAATCATCATTTTATGTCATCAATGAGAACAAAATCTTGTTTATGTCATCAATAAACACAAGACACAAAGTGAAGCACAACTGAGAGTGTGCTAATCTTGTTTAGTCTCTTCACCCAATTATTACTAGTGGTAAAAGTAATAATTTTCTATTATGTATTTCGTACTGTTTTTTCAATGAGAATTTTTTTTATATTACATCAATTTTTTATTTATAATCGATGATCATATCCTTATCAAAGGATAATCTTACTCGTTGATTATTTTTTTAAGAGATCATTGCACTTGTGGTTCTTTTTCTTTAAATATCTACTTTCTTATTTTTTTGTAACTAGTTTTTTTCATTAATAAATTATAGTTTATTTATTTGTATTCATATAATTTTTTAGTTAAAAAGTCAATACTGCATAGCATGATAAACTAGGAGATTTAAAATGTCATTTTACTCTTGTCTTGTGTTTATTATATATAATTTATTTTTTTTAAAAAAAAATTAAGTTAAATAAAAGGAAAATTATTGCAGTTATAACTTCAGCGAAAATAGTCTCATTTCCCACCTACTAAGAATGTTACTTCAATCAATAAAAAAACATAGCATGGAATAATACCCATTTTTCAGGGCCATTATGATGATCTCAAATTATTGGGTTAGCTTATGTCATCCACAGTGACCATGCACTTCTTTATATATTTTTTATTTAAAAACCTCTTTATTAGTTAGCAGTTATCAATTATTTTTCTATAAATAATAACTTATTTATTTGATTTATGACTTTTTAAACATTACATGGCCTTCCTCTATTTTGCTAATAAAATCATAATTCCTCAAATAATTAATTAAAATAATGCTCAAATATTACGACGACTCCTTATATAAGGGAAACCCTTTTTTAAAGAACGCAATATCCAACCGTCCACATAAGATGATCGGACGGCTAATATCAACGATCCTTGAGCTTTTTTGCCATTGGTTTGATCGAAACCGGACTCATGCTATAAATAAGAGAGAGTTCTCAAAGAATTTTCAAAGTAGCGTTCGTCTTTGTTATTCGAAACACTAACCCTAACCCTAGATCTCGTTGACGCCATGGCCGGCAGGGGGAAGGCCATCGGATCCGGAGCTTCGAAGAAGGCGACTTCGCGGAGTAGCAAAGCTGGGCTTCAGTTCCCCGTTGGGAGGATAGCAAGGTTCCTCAAGGCCGGCAAGTATGCCGAGCGTGTTGGTGCTGGTGCCCCTGTCTATCTCGCTGCCGTTCTTGAGTACCTTTGCTGCGGAGGTATGGATCAGATTCACTTCTACTCGCAAACTAATTTTTCTCATGTTTTTGCTCGTTTTTGGATGGTTTGGTAGTTAATTTGGTACTCATTTTTCATAAGTTTTCTCCCAATTTGCCGTCTGGTTGGAATTATTCCACGGTTTTTGGCATATTATTTGCTGGTTTTCTTTTAATTTTGGAACTTTAGGAATTTGTGATCTGGGTTTTCTAATTCAACGGTGTTTGGAATAGAAATTTCGAAATCGTTAGCCCCAATTCTTGACCTAGTGAAATTCTTGTTGGTTATTAAGCGTTCTTTTGAATTTCAATTTTCTATCTTTTGATTCTAATCTTGACTTTGTCCATCAGGTGTTGGAGCTTGCTGGCAATGCGGCTAGAGATAACAAGAAGACCAGAATAGTGCCCAGACACATCCAATTGGCAGTAAGGAATGATGAGGAGCTGTCCAAGCTTCTGGGTGCTGTCACCATTGCTAATGGAGGTGTGATGCCTAACATTCACAACCTGTTGCTCCCAAAGAAGGCTGGTACTGGGTCTTCAAAGGCTGGTCCTGCTGATGATGATAACTAGACAAAGGTTTCAGCTCCTCTTAATTTCCTTCTCCTTTGTTTGTTGTACTTAACTCAGTTGGATGGTGAATGGTGGTGGTAGTGGTAGTGGCTGGACTTGTATGAACTTGGGATGTTTGTGCTGAGCTTGTAATCTGGAGCTGAACATAATTGGAAATAGAGAAGGCCTAATCTTTATGCCTATCTCTGGTAGCATAAATTTCTTTGTTTGATTTTTTTCCAACTGATGAATGCCATTTCTGAGAGTTTGAACAACGCTTCATGTGCAAAGATTTTTTTAGTATTGTTTGAATCCTTGAAAGTTTATGAGGGAAGGTTCATGATTTTTTTAATGTTTGTTGAGAATTAAGTGTTGTATTCAGGGGATGACCATTTAAATAGTTACTGATATAGTAACATGGTGGAGTTATTCAGATGTGAAGATGATGATTGTTTCCATTTGCAGCTTTTGTTTGCCTGTTGTCTATGAATCATTTCAATTTGTTAGATATCAATTCATTTTGCATGATTTTGCATGATGAACCCTTTTGCATGTTGCTCAATTGTTCTATTGGCAATCCGGTTTCCACTTTTTTTGTAATATTTTTGTCGTGGTCTGCAATCAGGTTAAGAATTTGGCATATTAAAGACTCTTAATGGTATGAAAAAGATGATATGACTCATTCAATGGAGTATCTCATTCCAATTTTATGTAATTGCTGGAATGTGCTATGCTTCTCATTTCTTTGATCTAGAAAGAATTAGAGAGAACTGATTCTGAGAGTGAATTTGCTGATACTTTCCACCTGTGCAAGTGGTCTTCTGTAACGTGTCTAAGTTCATTACCTTGTCAGTGTTGTTGATTAAATTATATCATGTCATGGGTTTCATTCTGAGTTTATAGATTCAATGTTTATTTGGGTAATAAATAGTTCACTTGTTTTACTCGTTGAGCCTATGTTCTTCAATTTTGAGCTACTGTCAGGCCCGTGACCTTCCTCTTAAGAAAAGACTTTGCATTGATACTGTATTCACGGAATAAAAAACTCTGATTAATTTTCTCTCACCACCACAGTGGCACTACCACGTTGGCACTAGACAGTTGTTTTTACAGCTTACAGCGCCATGACGGCATCATTAACCTGTTCCACTGGTTGTTTCTGGCAGGGCATTTATTTTTTATTGTTCTTTTTCTTCTTTATTATCATACCTTCATCATTTATTGTTGTTTTCCTCTTTATCATACCTTCATCTTTCATCTGTATCTATCACTTGGCATTCAAGTTTCCATGAGTAGCATTTGTTTCTGTGGAGATAAACCCAATTCTGATAAAGAGATGGAAAGCTTTTTATGATGTTCTTTTACGCCTAATCATAAACATGGAAGCAAATGACAGGTACATATACAGCTTTTTGAAGGTGTGTATGCTGTGTGCGCAACCAATGAAAACAAGACATACAGCAGGTACTCTTGTAGTTATTTGTTTGCCTAGAATTTAATGCTATGCAGCCTATGCTTCAAAGTTGGTGGTCTATAACTAAGAAAGTAAAGTAGCCCACAGAAGAAGAAGAGTGAGCAAGTGAGGAGGGGAGATGTCTACAGTATGGATGTCTCTCAAGAGGTCTCTCCAGTGTAAATCTGAGCCGTGTGATGTATATGATCCAAAGGCCAGGCTTCATTTGAACACCATCTTGACAAGGAAAGCAGGAAGGTCAGGTTGCTCAAGATCCATAGCCAACCTCAAAGATGTTATCCATGGGAGCAAGAAGCGCTTAGAAAGACCTCCAAGTTGCAGTCCAAGGTCCATTGGGAGCAGTGAGTTCCTCAACCCTATAACCCATGAGGTGGTTCTCAACAACTCAAACTATGAGCTCAAGATCACTGGATTTGGAGCTTTCCATGAAGTTGACAATGGGGTTAACTCCACCTACGTGGGCACTCTTAAGCCTGGGACACCAGGCCCTGGAGGGCACCACCATGGCTTTAGGTACAATCCTTCTCCCAGAGCAGCTGCTATCAGAACTCCTTCAAAAAGAACATCATCTCATGAAACTGTTGCCATTATGAGATGCCACAAGTGTGGTAAGGACTTTGGGAAGTGGGAATCTTTAGAAGCTCATCATCTCTCCAACCATGCAGGTCAGTTCTTCACTTCATAACTTCTCTTGAGAAACTAAACTCTGTAAACTACTGTCTCTTTTTATTTTTCCTTCCAGTTACTGAACTTTTGGAAGGTGATTCCTCAAGAAAGATTGTGGAAATTATCTGTAGAACAAGCTGGTTAAAGAATGAGAACAGTTGTGGGAGAATAGAGAGGGTTCTAAAAGTTCATAACATGCAGAAAACTCTTGGTCACTTTGAAGAACACAGAGAAATGGTTAAGAACAGAGCCAGTAAACTCCCAAAGAAGCACCCTCGTTGCTTGGCTGATGGTAATGAATTACTGAGGTTTTATGGCACTACAATTATGTGTTCATTGGGCATGAATGGTTCTTCAAGTCTCTGTGCTTCAGAGAAATGCAATGTGTGTAGGATTATCAGGCATGGTTTCTCTACTAAGAAAGACTTGAAGAAAGGTGGCATTGGTGTGTTCACAACTGCTACAAGTGGGAGAGCTTTTGAATCCATTGATGAGCTTCATGAAGCTCATTGTGTTGGTGTTAGAAAAGCTTTGTTGGTTTGTAGAGTGATTGCTGGCAGAGTTCACAAGCCACTTGATAGTTATCAGGAATTGGCCAGGCAATCAGGGTTTGATTCAGTGGCAGGGAAGGTGGGTCTCTATGCTAACATTGAAGAGCTTTTTACTTGTTGAACCCACTTGCTCTTTTTACCTTGTTTTGTAGTAATTTGTAAACCTTGAGCTAATGTTTTACTGATGAGTGTGTTTCATGTGTAGGAATTTGAATTTATTAAATAAACTGTTGGGTTTTTAATTAAATGAGTTTTTCTTTTTAATTATGAGGTCAACCTTAAGAAAGAGACCAAAGTGAATTTCGAAGAAGCAACATATGTTTTTTTCAACATTGACTCGGGTCATCAACGCTTACAAAAGAAAAATCAAACTTTAAAAATCCAACTCATGTCTTTGTCATGCGTGTACGGAAGAAATGGATCCTGCTAAGCATTATTTGTTTGTTATTTCAACATGTTCCGTCAACCACATTGCACCTAGCCAAATATAGATTGGCACCTCAACCATACTCATTAGATTCGTTACTTTATCAACACTGAGAGCCAATATCAAACCCATTTTTTTTATAAATAAATCACACAAATAAATATATATTAAAATAAAAATTAAAGTCGACTATATATATAACCCACAACATGGAAGTAGATCGAGGATAAATTATTTTTATATTATCAATTCCGAATGTACTGGTGAATGTAGCTTGTATTTTGATTGTCACTCAGTTTTATTTTTATAAAACTTTAAGAATTTAAGACTACACTTCATCTTACTAGCTGAGTCATTATTCTCATCGATAAAATTGTATCACTGACACGAAAACATAATTTGCCTTTTTCTAATAATCATGTGTTATTCTATTTATTTTTTTTTGATTTTGTGATAAAATAAATGATAAATGTGAGTTAGTTGATGAGCCAAAGACATGATATTCAAATGGAAATGGTGTCACATTAGAGATCACACTTGATAAAAAGGCATCAATATCATGTGAACCAGACCATGCGCTGCTCTTTTGATAGTGCCTTCCTTGTCATTCATAAGGACTCAAGTTCCATTCCATCTTCTCTTTATTCTTTTCCATCATTAATCTAGTCCTTTTTCTTTTTCTATATTTTCAATGCATGCGTGTGATTTATGCCATGGTTCCATCTTTCTTTATTTTAATATAGAGATTTATTAACATGGTAACCAATAAATTAATTTCTTACAGACCAGTTCAACATCCACCAACATAATTTATTTATCACTTTAATAAGTGAATCCAAACATGACATCTAATTGCATGAAATCATAATCATGTTATAATATTCACAGATTACAATCACTGGAACTAATTAAATAAATAAATAAAGATCATCATCAGGTGCTTCTAGAAGGACAAAGATTTTAAGTCGGCATCTCAGGGACCAACGGTGGATGTTGCATCATGAGATACGTGTTTGTAGCCGTTGGATGAAGATCGGACGGTGAGTGAGGTGGGAGACACGTCAGGATAGAGGGTTCACCATGTAATGACACGTTCACATGTCGTCACGCGTGGCGGCATCGTAGACAGGTTGTCACGTGTAATACACGGTCGTGATTGGCGATAGATCAGCTCACGTGGATGAAGAATGAAGGAGGACCGTTGGATGGGAATCGGAGGGTGAAACGTGGAGATTGCACGTGCGGTCAAAGAACAAAGAACAGGACCGCGGGAACGCTGACTTCCGTGTCACTCTGTTTCTTTATATAGAGCTCTTTTTCGTGAATGCTTGAGTTCTTGGTCTTGGAGTTAGATTGCGAAGCAACGACGACGAGGAGGAGTGAGAGGAAAAAGTTGAGATTTTTTTGGTTTTTTGGTGAACATTGGGGGTGAAAGGTGAGGTTTTTCTTTTTTGTTTTATAAAGCTGGAATCTTGCTTTTTGTGTTCTTTTGATTTAAATGAAATTTTGTGCTTGAGTTTTGGTTCAGGTGAATGGATGGATAGATGGAGATTGTGGAAAATGAAACAAAGTTTGGATTTGATGATCTTGTAGAAACTATGGATTGTTTTTTTGTTTGGAAATAGTGGTTTAGATGTTGTTATGATTCCTTGTTGGGATTTAGGTATTCTTAAGCTGGTTATGAAGAGCATGTTCTTCTTCTTCTTCTTCTTCTTCTTCTTCTTCTTCTTCTTCTTCTCAGAAAGGAGAGATTTTAGAATTTTGTGAAAGAATTTCATGAATTTAATTATGTTGGAAAGAATTTTTTTTATGGTTAAAGAACAAGGGGAAGAGATGTCGGTTCTAGTTTTTTGGTGTTCATTGAAACTATGGGTTTGGAATCTGGATGGGTTTCTGATTGATAGATTGGTGAAAATTCAGGGAATGATTGATTGAATTCACTGTGAAAATAATTTGGTTGTTTGTGAGCTTGTCGCACTTCTACAGGAAAATATTTAAGAAAGATTTTCTTTTTCCTTACACTGTTTTTGTAATTATTCCTTAACTTTTTTTGATTTTCTTTTGTCTTTTATGCTCTCCACTTGCCCTAGTTTAATTTTTAATTCTTTTGCTTTTAGCTTCTTGGCTTGCTTTTTCCAATTATTGGAAGTTTTTAATTTAGAGGTGTAAAGCCAGAATCAATCATCATTCTAGTGTGGTGAAAGCCTGGTGATGGTGACTCCCATTAGTGTGTCAAATTAAAACTGAGGATACCTCCCATACAAGTAATTAGTTTTATGAAAGTGATTTGCCAAATATGAAGTCCAATTTATTATCCCCTTGTGTTCTTCCAATTTCAGGTTTAAGTCACCTTTAGATAATTCAAAATTTCAAGGCTGTGTTGATATTGATTTCTAAATATCATTTATTGTAGAATGACCGATAAGGTTACCATTTGTTTGAGGTTCTAATTAATTTAATAGATATATGGAATATATCATTGTTTATGTATGCTTGTACTTATTGCTGCTGTGAATATACCATTGTTTTTTCCATACAAGCAATTTGAGAATTCTGCTTTTTGGTTCTCTATGATGATTTTGTTGATTGTTCATATCAAACAGTTGGAATTGTTGAAATTGAATGTGCTTGTTTGAGTCTTCAATTCTTGTTTGAAATTATGATAATTGTTTGAATGATTTGAGAACTTTCTAGACTTTGAAATTTGATATTTCATTTATATACATGGCATATTTAGCGGCTGGTATTTTGTGCGTGTGTCTTCTATAAAGAATGTTACTATCATTTTTGTAATTTGAGTAATCTATAATTAATATGCAGATAACTTTTTAAATTGATGCCATTCCCTTCTAATGGACATGCAACAATTTTTTTCGGATCTGAATTCACCGATGCTGACATTTCTTACAATCATTCATCCGTGATCACTCCAGCATACTCTGAATGGCCAGTGGATTCAATAAAAATTTAATCTAGGAATTTCACCAAACTCTCCTCTGTCTAGCCAGTTCGACTGTGAAACTTTGATCTGCAAGGAGCAATAGCCAGGAACAGTACAGTCCTTCCTATTACTCCGGCAATTCATTCAGGCAGGCTGAAATTTCTTTCCAAGACGGTATCCAGGGGCATCATAGTTCAGCCTACATTTCCTCCCGGCCAGAGCATTCGACATGCCCTTCAAGAACTAGAGACTGTCCTAATGGCTCCTGATTCTGATGAGGTAACAACCAGCACCAACACTGAATTGGATGAAACAAAAATAGCTCAAGTCCCAAAGTCCCGATCGAGGACATCTAGTCAAGTGTCATGTGTTCAGGTCTCTAACCCTCATCACCAATATCCTTTAACCAGATATCAGGGTAGTTATGTAAACCGTCCAGAGAAGCGTCTAAAAGAGGTGGCAGACATTCCGCTGAATAACATGAAGCAATTGCTTGTAAAATGTGCGGAAGCATTATCGGAAAACAAGATTGAAGATTTCGAAACACTTGTTGAGAAAGCCCGCGGTGTGGTTTCCATTACTGGTGAACCTATCCAGCGCCTTGGTGCTTATATTATTGAAGGCCTAGTCGCCAGGCATGAGTCTTCTGGCACTAATATCTACCAGGCCCTCAAGTGTCGTGCACCAGAGAGCAAGGAGCTGCTATCCCTACATGCGGATTCTGTATGACATCTGTCCCTACTTCAAGTTCGGCTACATGGCAGCTAACGGTGCAATTGCTGAAGCTCTGAGGAATGAGAACCGCATCCACATCATTGATTTTTCAAATTGCTCAGGGGACTCAATGGATCACTTTGATACAGGCATTGGCGGCAAGACCAGGAGGGCCGCCTCATGTGCGTATCACTGGAATAGATGATCCAGTGTCAGAATATGCCCGAGGAGAAAATCTTCAACTTGTTGGAAAGATGCTTTCTGAAATGTCGAAGAAGTTCAATATACCACTTGAATTCAATGCATTGAGTGTTTATGGTCCAAATGTTACTCGAGACATGCTAGACATCAGGCCCGACGAAGCACTTGCAGTGAACTTCACTCTTCAGCTTCATCACACACCAGATGAGAGTGTTGATGTTAATAATCCTCGCGACGGTCTGCTTCGGATGGTGAAAGGGCTATCGCCAAAAGTGACCACCCTGGTTGAGCATGAATCCAACAGCAACACAACTCCATTCTTGACAAGGTTCATGGAGACACTGGATTACTACTCAGCTATGTTCGAGTCCATTGATGCCACACTGGCTCGAGACAGCAAGGAACGGATCAGTGTCGAGCAGCACTGTCTGGCAAAGGACATTGTGAACATGATCGCGTGCGAGGGGAAGGAAAGAGTAGAGAGGTATGAACTACTGGGGAAATGGAGGTCCAGGCTCACCATGGCAGGGTTCAAACCATATCCTCTGAGCTCATATGTCAACTCTGTGATAAGGACTCTTCTAGCTTGCTATTCTGATAAGTATACATTGGTTGAGAAGGATGGAGCTATGCTGCTGGGCTGGAAAAACAGGAGCTTGATCTCAGCTTCTGCTTGGCACTAATTAATAAGATATGGATACATATATATATATATATATATATATACATAGAATTAGATACAGTTTGGTGCACCATGTTAATGCATCTTCTTGTATTTACTTTTTTAAAGCTTTACTTTGTTGTAATTTGTTTTAGGCCGGGATATATGTCTTTGAGTCCAATAAATCCCTTTGATATTTTTTTAATACTTGAGCTATATTCTTTTTATAATTCAGCCCTACTACATATTAGGCTGCTTTGATTGTGTTTGCTCAAATTGATTGTTCAAGAGCTATTTTTTTTTAATGAAATATGAATAAATTATATCATGAGTTTATACAAATGAGTTAATACTTTAATACAACTATGTTCTTATGCCTAAATTTTCAACCTCTCTGTGAATTGTATTTCTTTTAGTAAAGATATGAATTTCTTATGGAAGAATATATATTTATTTGATTTTTGGTTTTATTTTATAGATTATATATATAAATATATATATATTTATCAATAAAGGGCAAAATCCGCCGGAATCCGGAGGCAGTGGTGACACAGCCGGGAGAGTTCCAGAGTCAAGTTGGAGGATTCCATCACTACCATCCGCCGGAGTCTGGATTTTTTAGGTCCGAGGGTGGAGAAGACAGGGGTTGATTTGGCTTCCGAGGAGATACAGGTTCAGACATGGATGAGTAGCAGAAAGGTCTTTAGAGTGTGTTGGCAGTTTTTGTGTGTCGTTACTTCATTGTTTTTACTTGCTTTTGTTTTTAGCTGTGTCTCCTCCGTCTACCACTTTAGCTAGTTAGTGGTTGTTGTTTTGCTTTTTGCGTTTTCCCACGGTATGTGCTGTATGGAAAGTCATTGTAGTTTTCCCTTTCTTTTTAATTAACGCTAGTTTTATCCAATTTTTTTTAAAATAAAAAATAAAAAAACAAAGTGCAAAATCATATATAAAAGAAATTTTTTGGTAATGAAATTTTATATGGATAAGTTACGGTAACAGTGTTATCTTGCTTGGGCTGAGGGTTTAGGGTTTGAGCTCCCCCCACTTGCAATGGTGGAATTAGGGTTAGGGCTTCGCTCCAGCACCTTCAATCCTTTTCCTCTCCGGAGGATATCACCAGAGGTGATCTTTTCTCCTTCATCGCTTTCTCTCAAACAACACAACAACCAATCAAAGCTCCCTTGCATCTTGAGCCACGATAAATCATTGTAGGTGTTTTCTTTACATTTTGATTTATTTCTCAAGTGAAGTTAAGTTAGGGTTCTTTGAATTATAGGCCATTGTATGGTTGAAAACTGATTTACAGACAGATAGTAAAGAAGCCAGGGAAAAAGGAGCATCATTTATGGAAGAAGAGGGATTCTGCTGGATCTGGGCAGAAGGCCCTCCATCTTGTTCGAATTGTAAGTTTCTCACTGATTTTCATGTTAATCTTTCTCAAAATCCTGTTAATTGTATTCCTAGAGTTTGTAACCTCGTATTTGTTTCAAAAATTGCATTTTTTTTTTTTCTTTTTGTTTGCCATTTATCATTTGTGAGAGTTTTTGGCTAAGATTTCAAATAGCTGTCCTGAATTCCTGCTAAGTTTGAACTGTTTGATTTACTTGAGTTCATTACTTGCTCTTGCATGTTCTCTTTGCTCATAAAAATATATGCTTTTATGAATTTTTGTAGGTCTCGAACCTCCCGAATGAGAAAGAAGCAATCTATGGAACATTAGACAAATGGACTGCATGGGAGACTGAATTCCCTGTCATTGCTGCAGCAAAAGCTTTGAGTATTTTGCGTCGAAGAAAACAATGGTTGAGGATCATTCAAGTATGCAATTAATAGATTCTAACATATTATTACTTGTTCCTTTTTATTTTGCTTTTGTTCTCTGTAACATGCTGAAACTCTGCACAATGCCTTGTTTGAGGATGTGAACTATGAAAACAATGGTTGAGGATCATTCAAGTATGTAATTAATAGATTCTAACATATTATTGCTTGTTCCTTTTTATTTAGCTTTTGTTCTCTGTAACATGCTGAGACTCTGCACAATGCCTTGTTTGTGGATGTGAACTATGAAAACAATGGTTGAGGATCATTCAAGTATGTACTTAATAGATTCTAAAATGTTATTATCTGTTCCTTTTTATTTAGCTTTTGTTCTCGGTATCATGCTGGAACTCTGCACAATGCCTTGTTTGAGGATGTGTGGCTATATATTGCAGGTATCAAAGTGGTTGTTAAGCAAGGGCCAAATGCTCACAATGGGAACATATGACACACTTCTGCTGGCTTTTGACATGGACGGGAGGTTAGATGAAACTGAGATCATTTGGAACATGATTCTGCAAACACACTCCCGATCGATTTCTAAGCGGTTATTTTTCTCGAATAATTTCTTTATATGAGCACCATCACATGCCAGAGAAGATTTTGGAGGTAACCAAGTTCAATATTTGCAGCTTGTAAGTGACTTTTACAGTCACTGGGTTACTTAATTTCTTTGATTTGTGGAGAAAATGTCAGGTATTTACAGACATGGAGGAATTGGGAGTGAGACCTGATGATGACACAGTTTATAGAGTGGGCAGAGCATTTGAAATTTCGGGCCAAAGCCATAAGAAGAAGATGTTGATGAAGAAATATCGAAAGAGATGGAGATACCTCTACTTCAATGGCGAGCGAGTTAGAGTGCCCGCTGATGAAGAAAGTCTTTAAAATTGTCTCCAACAGCAAAGCAAAAGAACAATTTTGGTTGTTGATCAGTTGACACACCAAACTTCAATTCCTGTAATATTATTATTATTATTATCAATCAATTCTATCATAGAGTAGAATACAATTGTTCATTTGGAATTGTATTATTGTACAAGAACATGGGATGTTCTATACCTACTTCATTTCAAAATCATTGTAAATTTAATTTAATATATTTGCCCACTCCTGCTTGTTCTTGTCTCAAATCTGAGAAACATTTTTGTCTTTTACTCTCTTCTCAAGTTATATATATATATATATATATAACTTTTTAATAAAAAAATTGATTATGCTTGTTTTTTTGAATGAGATATATGTATATATATACATATTCCATGATTTTTTTGAACTCCTTTTTCTCTTCATTATTTTTTAGTGAAAAATTACTGCTCACCCTCGTAATTTTCAAAACTTCCCAAAACCCTCCAACTTTTCAGACACCCCTGGACACCTCCGTTATATTTTACATTCCTTTTAACCCCTCACGTAAGTTGAAGTGGGTCCACGATATGAAATTCCTTTTGCCTCGAAAAGTGTGGAAAAAATACGCCCAATCATAACTTTCTTTACGATAGTTTTTTAATTTTTTGCCTCCGCTTGCTTTTTTTCTCAAACAAAGTTTAGAGGCTCATATCTTGTTCTTCTTGTTCTTGTTCTTGTTCTTGTTCTTGTTCTTCTTTTTCTTCTTCTCATTTGGCAGTATTCAATTTTTAGCTTTCTTCCGATTAAATTATGGAGAGTTTTTGTGCTTATCGCTAGATACAACGGGGAGGGACGAGTGCTAATGTTCACTGGCGACGACTTCTTGGGAATCGAGTTAGACTGAAATATGTGAGCGATGGGGTCCTCGATATTTCCCGTGTCGGGTGAAGTTTATCACACCCGATGGACATAAAACCAGTATGTCTCATATAAAAACGAGGTTGACTTCCAGACAGCATGTGTCACGTCGACTCCATCTTCAAATGTTCTGTTGTTGATCTTGTTGTTGAGACAGATGATGTGGCATCGTATCCCATCGAAAACGCAGTTCTTCTCGTCTGTAAGTTTCTTCTCGCTTATGTTTATATAGTTGTAGAAGTTAATTATTGTTTATTATCCCCGTCAACTGCTTTACATTTATCAAGTTTCCATTTAAACACTATTGTCTCCGATTAACTTATTAACTTATTATTTAACTTTTTGTTTTTAACGCTTTAAGATTTATGTTTATCGCTTTAAATATTTTGTGTCTCTGCTTTAAAATATCGATCGTGTTCGCTTTTAAACTAAAGTGTCTGGCGAATTCGGGAATCCGACAACAGCTCGCTCCACATCATGGCGAGCCCCGAGGGTGTGGCATGCCTTCCTTCCTCATCCGATCAGTCAAGTGTTGTCGTTGGATATCGACAATGTTTTGAAGGCGCTGAACATTTCAGAGACGCACTTAGGAATTTTTGCAATCAAAAGGAATTTTTGACTTCAAATTATCGAAGAACGAGAAACACCGAGCGATCGTGGAAGGAAGCTCTGACTTCAAAAATGGCGTATAAGGAAGCTATATTCCCCATACCGGACAAACGACGAGCCGATGGATGAAAAATCGCGAATCGCGTTCATGACCGCCCTGCGACGAGAAGGCAACCTCGGTGTCCTAGACGAAAGAGGATCGAGTCGTAAGCGTCCCGAGGTCCGCAGAAGTTGCGTTGTAGCCATCGTCACGCTTTCGAGTCACAATCGCAGATCGTGGAATGAATCTGTCACGACTAGGCATTGTGTATATACTTCTTATTATTGTTTAAATATCGAACTTTATATTTAAATATATCTCTTACGCTTTTTAAATATTTTATTCTCTGCTTAATCGTTATTTTTTTATCGTTTAAAAATAAATTTGTATCCGCTTAAAATGTACAACGGGATGGTGCTAGCGGTTCCCCAAGCTGCACTACTACACGCCGGTTCCCCAAGCGCTTTCCACTCCCGTCGCACATAAAAAAATCGAACATTACATTACACTCTATAAGAGATTATTAAGTAATAAGGATATTTTAAAATGTAAAAATATTAAGTATATTTTTGTTGTAATTACATTGATATTATTAAATAATAAGGATATTTTAAACAAAAAATATTAAATTTAAACAGAGAAACCTAAACTTAAACAGAGAAAACGAAAAGTTAAAGGGCAAAAAGTTATCATTATACTGCTTAAAAATGAATGTTGATATTAGCCGATAATGAAAATGAAAATGAAACAGAACGCTACTCCGATAATGTACCCTCAGGACTACAATATCATCCAACAAGAAGTAACCTCAAAACGAAAACGTGAATGAATTTAATTGAATTTAGATACATGTACATTTACATCGACAAAAATTTGTCATGTTCTTCGAAAAATGAATCGAATTTAAAACCCGGTTTACATTCAAACTATTACACCCTATACTAACGACTACGACCCCGCTTGGGTACACTCCTCCTCGGGTTCGCTTTTACACGAAAGAAACGGAGTTTAAACAATTACATTGATATTTACACAATGGAGACACGGGTGGAGACGGAGGCATTATTGTTGGGATGGTGCCGCTATTATTTCATCGTCACCGTAGACGCGGGTGAGACGGAGGCATTATTGTTTTTCCTCTTTTTGCAAGCTTCTTCGAATGAGGCCGTCTTTGAAGGGCCACCCCGATGATGTCCTCGTCGTCGAACTCCGACGTGCCAGATCCGTCCCCGTGCTTCATTTGTTTCGAAGGGAAAGCGCAATGATCGATTGATCGCTGACCGCCTTCCAATGCCTCCACCCGAGCGATAAGTCGAGGGAACTCCCAGCATCAAAAATCGCAAGCTCGCATGAGAGTCGCAGCTGACATCCTCGCCAGCCCTAGGGAGCCGCCACGCTCGAGGGTCGACACGGTCGGGGAAGCCACGGGTCCCAGCGGGGTGGGGAGGGCTTCTTCGGCCTCGACGAATCGCGTTTTGGCTCGGAAGCGGGAGAACGCAGGCGCCCAAAGACGCAAGGAAGAGGTCGCCTCTCATCTCGCCTTTGAGCAAGCGGTTCCCGAACAATAAGATCCGACCGACGGTCGGTCCCGAACAAATACTTCTTCATCAGCATTCGCCGGAACCAGCTCAGGAAACTAGCATGTGTAAAGCAAACAATCTTAGCGAAATTATTTAGTTTAAACAATTAAAAACTATATTTACACATGTAACTCAGTATATTTAAACGTTATAACCTATTGTGTTAAACAAGAACAAACAAATTAAACATTAAACTAAAAGTTTAAACGGTAGTCGAACAAAGTTAAACGGTGAAGTTATAATGTTAAACGATAGATGAATAAAGTTAAAGCGGTAAATGATATCGTTAAACGTTAACGTCTACGAGTTAAACAAAAATATTTTTTTGAATTATTACCTCTTTTCCTTCGAGAGATGACAAACTCGTCTCTATCGTCACGCTTCCTGGTAAGTATTTTCACCGTAAAGCACGACGATCCTTGGGATCTCGCAGAAAGCGGACTTTCTTTCCGGGTTCCCGGTCACCAGTAAAACCGAGATGTTAAGCGCTCACGTGCAACCCCTTAACATACCCGGTGTTGGTCTTCTTCCCCAGCGCATCTAGATTGCACTCGGGTAGCGGCTTGTGGTATGTCCCTCCATAAGCCACTTGTGCGTCGCTTGCGCCACGCGCGTAGCGCCCATTCCGGTAGATCATCGACATAATCAACGATCCGGTTAGGAACCGAGCGAGGAGGTATTTGGGAAGAGGATTGTACCCGTGAGATACACCATCGAGTTTGGCAAAATTCTCCTCTTCCCTCTCGTCCCAACGAGTTCGTCGAAGAGTGCTCCCGATGGAGTCTCGCTGCTCTCGTGACGTCTTCGATAAATACCTCTCTCGAAAGTGCCCGACTGTTTTCTTCCCGAAACACGATCGCCTCCCCATCGCAACGCAGGCCAAGAACGATTGCCACATCTTCGGGGCTCGAAAGTCGACGATGCTTTTCCCGATCCTCGAATTTATTAGTGCGGTTATCGTATCTCTGCACAGAGAGTCGAAGGGCCCGCTCTTGGTATACTGACTTCCAACTCGATGAAATGTCGTGAGCGGTGTCCTTCGGATGATCTCCCGATGTCGAGGGATCATGTGAACTTTCAATTCAGCCCACGGTCTCCACTCACAGGGTGTCAAGTAGCATCGCCCATTAACTAGGTTGACCTCCATAATCACAAGACTGTGACAATAACAAAGACATTGTTAAGCGGAAATGTAATTTGTTAAACGGTAGAACACTCGGCTCTTAAACACCGATATCATTTTTTTAAGCGATGACGATATCTATTAAACGGAGATACAAATAATTAAACGGAGACGAACTAACTTAAGCGAGTAAAAAGCTTTCATTGTTTAAACGGAGACCTCATTTTTTACAATCGCAACCATATCAATCGAAAGGGTAAAGCGTAGATTATAAACATTACACAAAGCACAACAATCGGAAAAACCATTTTCAATCATGATACATAGAGCGAAAATGTAAAACAAAACAAAACCCTAGCCGAGACATCTCCCTGCAGACTAACAAAACCCCAGCCGATTAATCCCCCTGAAAGCTTCAATGTCTTCCAACAAAAACAAAATCACAAACCAAAACCGAAAAATGTCTCTTCGTAGTAGTAATAGTTAACAAAAACCATAATGAATACCTTAGACCCGCAGTGACTGAAAATCGCCGAATACTTGCAGCGGACTTCTTCTTCGAGAGCCGTGGGAAAGGGAAAGAGTCTAGGGTGGGAAGAGAAGAGCCGAGACGCGAGTTGAGCTGAGTCGCGAGTTGAGAGAAGACAAGCATATGTAATGCTTTAAGAAAAAAACCCACCCACTTCCTCTCACACCGAAATGGGTGCTAGCCCACGACTTTCCCAGTCAAGGGCATTTTCGTCCATAAAATTTTTAAATACACTCCGCTTTAATGCCAGTACGCACTTTTGGGGTTTCAAAATCATGGAGTTGAAAAGGAAGGGTTTTTGGGTATTCAAAACTATGGGGTTTGTTTGTGCAATTCTAGCAAAAGATTGTAGGGTTTTTTCAGATTTCCACTTATTTTTAAAAAAAAATTATAATTCAATTCATTTCAAAATTTTCTCCTCCCTGTATACCATAAAAAGAAAAAAAATATATAATTTCTTAATAAAAAAAACTTTATATATATATATATATATATATATGATATAATAATGAATTGACTCTATCTTCTATTTTTTCTCTTTTTTGTCTTTTTATTTAAAAATACTTTCAAGTAGTCTCTATACTCTTGAAAATGGTTCTACTTAGTCCCTTATATTCTAATATAGGTTAATTATCTACCATATTTTTCGAGTAATAAAGTGACTAGACTGAAAAGAGATCGCAGAGTAGAAGCCAAACTTGCTATTTTTCAAAAGTAAAAATATTTGTATGACGTATTTCTGAGTAGAAAAAATAAAAAAAAAATAGGAAACTAATTCGGGTATTAAAAGCATTTCATTTCCCAACATCACAAACACATACATAGCACTAGAAAGACGGAAAGCATTCACAGAATAACAAAAGAAAAAAAAGATAAACTACACTGCGTTTTCATCATCATCATCATCATCATCATGAGAAGCTGCATGCAATGCAATGGAGCATCAGAAGAGGAACGCCGTCGGAGAGAATGCCGGCACAATCGCAGGAGCACCGTAGTTCCTTCACAAAAGTATTCAATTAGAATTAGAAATCCATTTCGGGGTTTCATTCACAAGATTCAGATCTAGAGAAATGCAAGGGTTTCAGTTTCATTACCGATAATCATCTCTTTCCCGATTCGCCGGAACCCTAGCCACAGATCTCGACATCCTCGCTCTTTTCACTCAACCTTCCTGAAGAGGCGGCCGCAGACGCTACCGCCATCTTCACTGCGACTCCATCCTCGGAGATCGACCCCAGCGACGGTCTCCAGGATGTTGAAGACTTGGAACTGGACCTTCGCCGCTTCCCTCGAGAGACTCGAATCGCCGATACCATTGGAGCCATCGGAGGTTCCTCCGGCGAGTCCTCCGGTGCCATGTCCCGCCACCCACTGCATGGGACCAATTGGAGCAGCCTCATCTCCGGCGAGAGAGAGAGAGAGAGAGAGAGCGCGGTGCTCCTCGACGAGGTACAAGTGATGAGATCTCCATCCTTCTCTTTTATGCAGCTTCTTGTGATTCTCTACTTGGTTGTTTAAAATTACTATAATACCCTTGCTTCATTTATTTTTTTTATTTTTTTTTATGATTTATTTATTTGACAATTCACATGCCGAATTAAATGCTTCTTCCAGATCTTTTTATTTATCTTATTTTTTTAAAAAAATTTTTTTGGTTTATTTTATATGTTTATTTAAAAAATTTGTAAAACATTAAATAATTTTTTTTTTCAACTTTGTCTTTTATCTTTGATATACTTCTAACATTTGTTATTTTTTAAAAAAACTTAAATACTATGTTAAGTGAAAATAAAAGATATAACTGAATTGTGAAGATAATTAATGAAATATTGATGAATTTTTTAATAGAGGTAATTTTGAAAGGTTGAAATAAATTTAAGATAATTATTAATTTTGACCGATTTTTTTTTAATAGACGTGAATTAGTTATAAGATGGACAACTAAATAGGACCATAAAAAATATTTTTTTTTAGTGAAATTTAGTTTTTTTGTTTTTGCATTTAAGACAAGCTTTTAAAAATTTTTTTTAAGAAAAAAAAAACACACTTGAGCAATCTTGGTGGATAACTACTTGTGCCAAGTTGAAGAAACATTAAGGACAGGCTGTTTGATGAAGTTGAGGATTATTTTTTTAATGTGAAATAATTAATTATCTTTTATATGTTCAAAAAAGAAATTTAGTTTTGTCTTAATTTCAGCCACTTTCTAAGCTTGTTCATGGCAATTGCACATGACCACTGGCAAATTAAAGATTGAAGGACATGAAATGAAGTCAATGGTTGTTAATTAATCAAATAATAAATTCTTTCATAATAATCTTCTTAAAGTTAATTAACCTCAATCTCAAGTAACCCATTGGCTTTGTGTAGAACTATGTGTTTACTTTTAATAGGCCACAAGGTACTGGTCACTGACTTGAATGATAATTAATTTATTGACTAATAGTGTTTGTAATATTTTAGAATATTCTTATGATTGGTCCACTTATAGTTGAGGGCACTGTATTTTCTTGGAAAATCTTGGCTAAAACTATCTATAGAGTTTGTGTTGTTATATCATCAACCAAAGGCAACTTGTTAATTGGCTACCTTAAAGATATGCATTAAATATTAACAGGTTAGGCCATTCTCATTAATATCATTAGTGGTAGTTTTCATGGTGTTGGTTTGAGACATAAAGAGCATTTAGTGTGCCTTCTCCCTCAGGGCAATACCATAACAATAGCCACAAAAACTAGTAATTTATAGTCATGGAATCACTTGCCTAGCTTCTAGGATTTCACAAGAGGTACTTGTGCGCTTAAAGAGCTCTATCAGCTTCATTAAAAGCATTTGAAAAGAGAAAACATCAACCATGGAAAGTTTCAGACCCCATTGCATTTATATTATTAACCAAACATTTTGAAGATATTGTTTGATATGTTCTAGAGTGATCCCTATGTGCACTAGAAGTTCCCTTTAAGTAAGCATTAAGGATTACAAAATTAAGCAACACATGAGATGAGTGGCTTGCATTTGGCCATATATTCAATTATCACACATACATCTGTTGCTTTAGTTATGATTCACTAGTCATTCTCCTTATCTTTATAGCTTCATCACTTGATTAATTTCCCCACGTTTCATATATATCACATCTAATTATATAATATGGGTTTTATTAATTTTTCACTCTACTATTGAGGTGATTTAGTTTTTACTGTAATACTATATGATATCATTTATATTAATTATTTTAGTTGGTAGTGATAGCTATGTGCACTTAAATTATGAACATAGATCAGTGAGTATGAACCAATCACTCCACTTGCACTGTAGTTCTTACTTCAATATGGATCTTGCTTACTTTCTTCATGACATGAAATATTGAGTGGCTTAATTTATTAGGTATTAGTCCAGAGCAAACGAATCAATTCCTTTGAGTAGTACTTTTAATTCTTTTTTTTTTTTTTTTATCACTCTGGTGACTGTTCATATGGAGGTAAACCTTCAACCAAAACTTAACCAATTTGTTTAGGAACAGATATGTAATATCACCACACAAGAATTAAAACTGCAAATGGATTAGCTCATGCCATGTTGATTAAGGTTTTATGCTCAATATTAATTAAGATGCATCATGAAGATTGTGCCTAATATTCATCAGCATTTGTTCATTAATTTTATTGAAAATGATTGGTACTCCCTTCGTTGTTTGATTATAATGTATTAGTATAGAAAATCCAAACTTTGCCCAATATATAGCTTTCAAATGATTAGAATAGAAACAACCCTTCGTGTGATTGAATGGATACTTTATGTAGCAATAATCTTGTATTATGTGGATCAATTTCTAACTCTGCAAAGAAAGCTAAAATATATACATATATAAATACACACGCATAAGTTTAATGTTATATATATATCCTTAATATATACTTGATATTTACAAAGATTTGTGATGGTGCTATCTTGTTTACTTTTCCCTCAGTGATTGATGACAAGGAACAAAGAACAAAACTAAATTCTGCCGAACAAAATTTATGGAGCTAATTACTATGTATATCTTACAAATTTCTACAATGAAAGCTTTGGATCTCTCATTGTTTGTTTTGATGGTATATTAGATTGTTCCTATCTCCTCATGCACCTCCCCTGAAAGTTCAACATAAGCTTTATATATATATATATATATATTCTACTACTATTATTAAGGTATCATATACCCAAAATCACGCTTATAATTAACTTGGTCATTTTACAATGACAAATACGCTCTTACGAGGGTGTCAAAAGAGCATCGTATACGGTGTGCAGTGATTCACGATGGTTTAATCAGCCGGGATGCATGCTTCGATCCAGATGTCGCATAGAGCGATTAAAGTTCTGGTAATGCGATGCTACCCATTTCATAGACATTTCGTAATCAATTAGGTTAATAAATCAACGATTATCTATGTGATCTCGAGTTAAACCGGGTTTGATGGTTTTTTCTGCTTTCATATATATATATATATATTATATATATATATATATATATAAATATAATAAAGTCAACGTGGACATTCAGAAAACATTTCTAGATTTGAGCACGACTGACAATAACAATTAGGTAGTACATGTGAGTGTTAATTAGGATTGATTAGGTTCATTAGTTTTTAGTTTTATAGGAGGGTTAAACTGGCCGCGATCTTTGTTGAGATACATCGCGAGCAAATTAATTGAACGCTTTCAGAACAGGCCCGCTGTGCATCCCACTACCGCATTTCTCACTATTTAATAAACACAACGATATTGTTTTTATTACACGTCAGTGACACAATCGCTTTGGACTGAAACTCAATTGCCGATATAACGTTCGTAGATTGAATACACGTAAATTTCATAAATAGGCTTGAACGACGCTCATATATATATATATATGAAAATATAATTAAGCCCATGAAGAGAAAATAAACTATCCTCGTACTTGATTGATCTGCAGTCTTTAATCTCTAACGACTAATTACTACATAGAAGAGAAAAGAGAAAGAGAGCTTAGTTGAAGTAATGCTATTAAAAGAGACAATGACTTGATTGTAGTTATTCATCGACTAAATCACAGATTAATTGATATGAAATCATCATTGCAATAGGCTCCACACCCTAGTCCTCAATTACTGGTTAGCAAATGCTGAGAGAGATCGATTTCATTTGTCTCCTCATAGTGGATGCACATAGTAGATGAGAGAGACAAACTTCAAAAGCTTTTAATATAAGGAAACCATGGACTCGAAAATGAGTACTCAGTTTGCACTCTTTTGCAAAGCACACAATAAGCATATATCTGGTTCTGGTCATGGCATTAAACTAACTAGCCGGCTAGGACTTTTCTTTAACCTGCTCAAGACTCAAGTCACAGAACTATTGATTTGCAATATATACTAATGGTATGAAGCTACTATCAGTATCTGTTATTTAAATACACCGCATACTCAAATGAATTGAATGTAGATTTCAAGCACACATGTTTCCTAGAAGAAAAGGCCATTCATAATATGTTTTCATTATTTTAGCTCCTTTCTCTGTGAAAGTACCACTACAGCAAGACAAACAGGGGCATTCTGTGAAAGTTCCAAATAGTAGTGATGCGCAAAAGGAAGTTGGACGAGAGTCTGAACTCTGAGCTTAATCTCATACCAGTTCATGAGACTGCATGTGTGGTCTAAGTGTAGATTCTACATTTCTGAAAGAGAGATAGAGACGGAGAACTCACCCAACCTCTCACACAACTACAAACCTCTCTTTTCTCTCTCTTCTTGTCTTCCTTTGTTATCTCCTTAACATAGATAGCAAGGATGGTACATTAAAAGAGAAAACACCTGCATGTTCTCTCTTTGAGAGAATTTCGACCACCTATGATTTCATGTCTACGCCAAGGACTTTCACAAGATAACACCCTAACACTTCAATCCTCGCAACCAACCTCTGAATTCGCCACTTGTCAACTGCCTCTCACCACCACAACTGACCACACAAACCCACCTCCATCTCCATGCACGTGAAGGCTAGAGAAGAAACCCTAATATCTGCTGCTTAATTTCTTTTCCTTCCTTCTTCACGCTCGCCATGAAGGCAGCAGAACTCAGGAGCAACTCTGCAAAATATCTCGCTTTCCTAATCCTAACTCCCTTTTCAAAACCAGGAGGGGCTCCCTCCCTCCCTCTCTGGTACTTTTAGAGGAACACTTGGAAAGTTTGGATGGAGCTTGCATAGAAAATCCTCTCTCCATTGTGCATGTGCCTTGAGCAGTGTATGTAGCTTTAGCTCAACAAGTCATGTGGGTGCTCAACAACAACATAGCTTCCTCATGTGGAGACCCCTAATCAAAGACTCACCTCTTGGTTCCTCAGAGCCTTTATCTTTAGAGCTGCGCTTTGTCCTACCGCAATGATGCTCCTAAAGCAATGCAACATCCTTAACCTCTTCGCCCGATGTCGTGTCACCGAGTTTGCTGGCTAAGGCTGATCTCACTCCATGGCATCGTTTTGGCTTTTGTGCATCAATGGAGCTATATCTATAGGCCGCCGAGGGCCATTCCAAGGTTCATGTCTTAGACTTGAGTATAACCTCATTGCATGCAATGGCTCACACTTTCTGATGCTCTTGCGTAAGAGGCCGGAAGGTGCTCTTTCTCCCGTATCCTGGTCCTTCCACAAGGCCACCGGTTTCCACGCTTGCTCAACAAGCTTTCCATTGAAGAAGTTGGTCTCCGGTTGGCTACACCTTTGCAAGGTCCACAGAGATGTTCCTTTGAGTTTGTTAATGCCCTAAAAGTGAGTTCTGATTCCACTGCCCGAATCGCTTTTGAGAACCTGATTCTCTAGCTTTCAACACCAAGATGCTGTAACAGTACCGAACCAGCGAGGTCCTTCCCTCAATTGTACTAAGAGAAGATGAAACACTTATTGTTAACTGTCAGAGCTGGCCAGATATTTTGCCTTGAAGAGAAAGTCACAGAAGCAAATTCTCTGCAACCATCTACCAAAGATGAGTTCTTGTAACTCATCCGTGGGCTCAATCCTCACATCCTCGCAGTCACCGATGAATACTGTGACTTTCGACTCACTGCAGCTGTACTGCAAAGAACCATCGCTTGCTTCAACCATTCATATGGATGGCGCGTGATACACTCTGAGACATTCCTCGGACGGACAGCCACCTCAGAGAATGGACTACGAGGCCGATATCCGGACAAAAGATCGAAAGCTTTATTGGTCGGCTTTGAGGGAGCTCAAAGAATACGAAGAGGCCAGAGTCCGCAGCAAGGTTGGCGAGAAGAAATGAAAGAAAGCCAACTTCAGTAGTGTTTCATTCTCTGAGAAGACAGTGAAGGAGGTGAAATTCATATTCTGGATGAGCATGCAAGTGGATGGGGGATGTTGAAGGAGGAAAGACATGTTGGTTTCTCACATGGAAAGGTCCTTAGCTCAGTGTTCACCACAGCTTGGGTCAAATGGATGTAATGAATGAGAAAAGAACTTGGTTGACTTTGCAGGGTGGTCCTTAGGAAGGTGAGGCCAAAACAAGGGTGTCAATTCTCCTGTTAGTAGGAAGTGTAAGATTCAAGAAGGAAAAGCGGCTGTGGATTTGGTTGCATGTGTTGAAGCTTTCAGCTTGTAGTGTGTGGGAGTTGATTCTTTTAAAGGTACTCATACGTGAAATGCAATTCTCCGTGCATGACTGGCGAGGAGGAATTGTACGTTTTGCTATGGCTGTGCTTGTCAATGACTCATAATGGATTAGCATCATTGAGTTCCTCTCTTTTTGATATGGGTTTAATAATGTAAAGTTTAGATTGTGTTTGATAATCTTGGATGACTTCTTGAATGGTGATGGTTAAGTTTGAAAGCACTTTTGGTCAGAGGAGGTTTGTGAGAGCTTAATGTGTGATGTGCCATTACTGCGAATGTGCCATTCTAACGTTGGGTCTCAATCATCTCACTCTCCACTCGCCTCTTTGCTTTGCTAGCACATGTTAGCTCTCTGGACTACCGTTTGACGTCTCGATCGAATCTTTCTTGCGATAAGGCAGATCTCGTGTAATTGGCGATATTGTGCCTGTATCCACCCTTTTTGGATCTCTTGAAGCTGTAATACGTTCACTGAGACATTATGGATCGCGAAAGTTAAATGACGGCGCGTTTCTCATCCTCTTATGTAAGCCCGAATGCCACTCTGATCATTGTGAAATCGTTCATACGCTTCTTCATGCGCTGAATCGCGCTCCCAAAGCCTGGGTAGGGCTAAGTTGGAGGGCTGGCCATGAGGAAAACCGAAGGAAGCCCGAATTAGTGGCGACTCAGGAGGTGGGAGCGCAAATGCCTCCGGAGCATACCCTTCAACTGACGGAGAAGTTTTAGCTCACGATGTTTGTTTCTAGCGAGGAGCACTGTCGCAGTCCGTGAGCTCGTCGCTCAATAAGCATGTTGCGTTGAGTGACGCTTTGCTGGTCTACTCTCTCTGATGCGAGTGTCGTTTCGATGTACATTGTATGTATGCTTGGCGGACTTTTAACGAATCGTGGTTTATCGATTTTATATAGTTTAATGTATGATGTAATTTCCATACATGTACTTAATAAAATGTTATTTTTAGTATAAAAGTGTTAAATATAAACTTTTCAAAAGAGTACTAAACACATGTATTCATAAGATAGCTAGATTAAAGTGATGCAACCGAAAGAAAACATAATTACAATGGGTAGAATGAAGACCAAGCTAGTTCATATAAAACACAACACTAGTGATGACCTTGGTTTGTTAGTGCAACGAATTGTTGATAGAGTTAGCGGTGGTGAGAGTTCGATTCTTGTTGAGGGCTCATTCTTGGGAGTTGTGAATAGTGGTTGTCTCTGGTGGTTCAGCGCCCAGCAGGCGTGGCCAGGTCCCGCTTAGGGTTTGTCTTGGCGTCTCTTGCAGGGGTGCTCCTGGTGGAGTTCGCCCATTTCTCTTCTTAAAAAAAAAAAAAAAAAAGCGTAGCTCCTCTTCGAAAAAAAAAAAACAACACTAATTGACATTTACTTATAGAAGTCATATTGGGTGGCGGTTGGTTGGATGTAATTCTAAATCACGTTAGTTCTGATTCTGATATGGCCCAAAATCTTCGAACACTAATCTACAGTCTTGATCGAATCTTGTGTTTGATTGGATATGCTTGGAATTCTTGTATTGCAGATTTTATGTTTGTTTGGAAGGAGTTTATGTAAATACGGAATTTGGAAAAGCTGTGTATGGGAAGTGTATGGATAATAATATAGCGTATATGCATATATACATATGTAGCACACATACACATATGTATATGTATATATTTGTGTATATATACATATATATATTTATATATATGCGTATATGTGTGTTATAATATGTAAACGTATTATATATAGGTATATTAGGGGAATGTATATACATATATGTATGTATATGTATAATATATGTAGTATATGTATGTACATGCATATGTATTGTATATATATGTATATGTGTATGTGTATATATATGTATATATATATATATATGTATAGGTATGTGTATATTATATGTGTGTGTGTATATATAGATTTATGTATATATGTATGTATATGTATGTGTATATATGTATATGTATATATATGAATTTACATATATATATATATACATATGCATATATCTTGGTTTTGAACTCTGGGGTTTGTGGTTTCTGATCGTTTGTTAGTAAACCATCTCGATGATAAGTTTCAAAGCACATGAAAGAGTAAAATACGTGAAAGCAGGCGATTTAAAGGTAAAGGGATTTGGAGTGACCAAATCCCACTTAGGCTCAAACTCTTACATAATTAATTGTCACTATGGCGCTGGATTTAACACGTGTAAAGATAAAACTCATTTTAACCAAGGATTGAGACTCACTGAGCTTTAGGTGCTTACAAAGTGTGGTGCTCGTTGAGAAACTGGCTAAAGTGCAGGGAGAACTTTAATATAAAAGATAATTTTAGAACAAACATGTTGTTTATTCTCGAAAACATCTTTAATTACAATCCACTTAAAAGATTCAGTAATAGTCTTGAAAAAACCAGAAAATAATTGGGATGAGAAAATTTTATTCTACACTCAAATTATTATACAAATTTACAATATATAATATACAACATTATGTGACTTCCAATATAATTCATTTTCATAGAGTAGAAAAATTAACTAGTCTTAATATATATTGTATGTCCTAAAATACATACAATTAAATGAAGAATATTTGATTATCTGTGTGTGTGTGTGTTTTATATATTCTAACAGGTTAAAATTGTAAATCCCAATTCAATTGTGGTTGTAGTGAAAATCCAGTAAAAAGTGAGGCAAAGTAGCAATACATAATAACTGA
>NC_052485.1:1063683-1068334 GCF_009730915.1 Dioscorea cayenensis subsp. rotundata | reverse complement strand
GGGTTCTTTCTTTCACCCTACAAGTGTGAGATGACCCAGAAAAGCATGGATCACAAATAAAAATTTAATTTTTATATTTCGGATGATTATGGTTCATGATTCTAGTTGGGGCAGCCTCTAATAATTAATCCCTGATAATCGTCATGGGAACCTCCGACTAAGTAAAACAAGTGTGAATGAAAGTAATCCAGTAAACACTTGATAATTTTTATATTTTATTTCAAAGATGCATCATAATACATGATCATAGACAAGAATCAAAAGAGTTGCTTTATTCTCTAAGAGATGCATTTGCAAGAGATGAAAGAGCTATTTCATCGTACTCTTCAAAATTTATTTTTAGTCTAGCGCCTAGCTCATACATCGAAAGTGTGTCGAAGATCCTTTAGCTTGTGGATGTAGCTCTCCTCAATTTCTATGTGGGTCTTGTGCCTTGAAACATACTACTTTAGTCTAAACTGCAATCACTCTACATTTACGAGTTACTTACTTGGCCACTTTTTAGCTTCTTTTTATCGCTGAAGACTTTGGATCTTTGCGGCATGAAAATCTCGACTCTTGACTTGTGAAACTCCTCAAGTCTTTTGGCTCTTAGTACTCTTAAAAACTTGAGAGCAGATTTCGTCGTTACATTGCGATGAGTTTAGGTCTCTAGCCTTTCAACGCTTTTGAGTCTCGACCATTTGATAAGTCGTGACCCTTTAACATGGCTAGGTCATTAACTCTGATAATTTTTGACTTGATTTTTAAAAACGATCCCTCAAACTCTTTTTGAAAGAGATCTTATAATGGGCTTAGAAAAAAATCTTTGCTAACTCAACTTTTTTTAATGAATGTTGACGAGAAGCATTTTGAAAATTTTCATTCATCATCATCATTTTTTTCTCTCGTGAAATTTTTATTTTTTTAACTCTTCCTTTCATTTCAAGAAAAGATTTTTCATTTTTTTATTACACCTCCTTTTTCACTCCAACTGGATGTCGAAAAAGACATCCAGTGAGTTTCGAAAAATCTTTTGTCAACTCTTCTCTTTTTTTATGAGTGTTGACGAGAGATGTGAACTTTTCATTCATTTCTTTTTATCAGCTTCGAGGAATTTTTATTCTTCTTTTTCATTTCACTTTTTACTCCAATGAGTGTCGAAAAGACGCGTCAAAGTGAGCTCGAAGAAATGGTTTGACTTTTTATGAAAAATTTCTCTTTTACTCCCAAAAAGTGTCGAAAACTTCAGGTGGAATTAGAGAAAATTATGAAAAATTTCTACATTCCCACTAGAAAGTCGAGACTTGAGGTGGAATGAGAGAAATTTCATGAAAAATTTCTCGTTACCCCTAGGGAAGTCGAGACTTCAAGGTGGAATGAGAGAAATTTCATGGAAAATTTCTCGATTCTCCAAGAGCGAGTTCGAGGTGGAATGAGAGAAATCGTGAAAAATTTCTCGATTACCCCTGGGAGTCGAGACTTGAGGTGGAATGAGAGAAATTTCGTGAAAAATTTCTACGTCTCCAAGAAGCGAGGCTCGAGGTGGAATGAGAGAAATCATGAAAAAATTCCTCGATTCACCCAAGAGAAAGCTCGAGCGTGGAATGAGAGAAATTTCAGTAGAAGTCTCGTTACTGCCAGAAAAAGCTAGCTCGTGGTGGAATGAGAGAAATTTCATAGAAATTCTCGATTCTCAAAAAAGCAAGCTTCAGTGGTGGAATGAGAGAAATTTCATAAGATTTTTATATAGGAGGCCTTACAAGAATAAAAATTACCAAAAAATACCCCCACTCAAATTCATCCTTTACTTTTTCTCATTTATTTACTCTCTCTTTTTAAACCCATCTTTTTCATTTTTCCATATTTTTTTCTTTCTTCTCTTATTTTTACTCACCCTTCCATTTTTCCCTATTTTTTTCCTTCTCTCTTTTTAAATTCACCCTTCATCTTTTTCCATATTTTTTTCTTCTCTCTTTTTTAAATTCACCCTTCATTTTCATATTTTTTTCCTTCTCTTTTTAAACTCCCCTTCATTTTTCAATATTTTTTTCCTTCTCTCTTTTTTCTCACCTTTCATCATTTATTTATTTATTTTTCCTCTTTTCTCTCATTTTTTTACTCTTCCTTCATTTGTCATCTCTCTCTTTCATCGTATTTTTACCGAAAAATGCCCTTCATCAATAAACTCCTCCATGTCTTGTCCAAAACAAAAATATCATCATTCCCTCTTCAACACTAGGATCGGCACCCGTAGCTGAAGGACCATTTTCATTCACTGTCCTGCACCTTTTCATTTCCCTCACCACTCACAATGAAAGCCTGAACAGCAGCACCATAGGAAACAAACTCATCAGGGTTGAGGCTCTTGCATGGCTCTTTTTCATTGAAGAAATCCTAAGACAACTGATGAGCTTTAGGAACCCTAATAGAGCTACTAACCAACGCAACATCATGGATATTGTTCTTCTCTATCTCGGCATCTCTCAAACATTTCTCTGCTGGCTCCATACATTTCCTGAACACGTCCATGTTGAGCTCCTCAAACTCTTGACCTCCTGGACAAAGTGGTTCACCATTTTGTTGTCAAAGTCTTCACCGCCAAGATGAGTGTCCCAGCACTTTCTCTCATTTTAATGAAGACCATAGAGGAGATCTCCTCAGCTGCAAACTGCTTATCCTCATCCTTGTATTGCACAATAACCATGGGCTCGTCATTAGATCCAGGGATAATTTTGAGTGAATGGAACTGGATATCACTTCTGAACAGAAGCATCATTTAAACACTTGAAAACCAATCGCTTGGCGTCGAAGACGGTGTTGATGAGGGCTGGAGGAGGGGCAGCTCGCCTAGCGGCGTCGCCGGTTGGGACCCGGCGAGAAGGGAGACGGGCAGGAGGTTCGGGAAAGGACACGCCCATGAGAGTGCCGAGAGAGGTGCTCCGATCGGGGAAGAAGGAGCCCGTGGACTCGGTGTCGAGATCGGAGGAGGAGACGGAGGAGATGGTCGGCGAGGAGGGGATGGGCTCCGCCTCCACTAGAGCTTGAGCTTGAAGAATCGAAGAGAGAGAGATAGAGAGAGAGAGAGAGAGAGAGAGAGAGAGAGAAACACGAAGAAGAGAGAAAAGAAACTCCTCTAATACATGCACGTGCATGTATTTTCCCATTAAATGCATGAAAAGAAATCATATATATGTATATATATATTTTGAGAGAGAGCATGAATGTGAGAGAAAGAAAGAGACACCAGGAATGTGTCTTCATTGCACGCCCAAATAAATAATAATAAAAAGCAGCATGCTATGAAAAATGGTACCCTTCACGTGCATGGATTTGAAAAAAGAATGCATATAAAACTCTTTTTTTTAGTGGGGCTCAGTTCATATGAAAGCATGGATGCATCATGCACATCATACAAAAATAACATTCATTGCTGCTGTGTATTTTTCCTTGTATATTTTTTTAAAAAAACGTAATACCTCTTGATCAACCTTCTTCGATCTCCTTGTCTTCTCCCCTTCTTTTCTCCTTCTGCTTTTTCAATCTCTTTGCTTTTTAATTTCTCACTTTTTCTTACTCAAAAATCTCTCAACTTTTTTTCTAGTCTCCTCCTTTTTATTTTTCTTACGTCATGCCCTTCCTTTCATCTGTCATCTCTTTTCTTCGCATGAAAATCCTCAACACTAGAAGAATCTCAACTCCCGGGAGAGATTTTTAAAAAAATTTGAATTAAAAAAATTCCCATCCCTATCCATAATCTCTCTTCTTTTATTTATGAATTTCCCTCCCCTTTTTTTATTATTATTCATATACATATATATATTTTTTTAAATATATATATATATATATTTTTTGAAAATTTCAAACGAATATATATATATATATATATATATGCATATATATCTTCAAATATATTTAATTTCAAACGAATATATATATATATATATATATTTTCTTTCCTCTTCTTTTCCTTTATATCATTATTATTTTTTTCATTTACACCCTCTACTTTTATTTGGAATAGGATAACGCCCTCTTATCAACTTTTCTATTTGAAGTAGGAGAATATAATTCATCATCACTCTTTTTATTTATCCCCTTTTTTTGTTTGATTTTTAATTCAGTAGAACTCAAATTCATAAATGAGATTAGGAATGAAAATTTTTTATATAAACATACTGTTTACTGAAACAACCAAAAAAAAAAACTACAACATGAGAACATAAAGAAAAAAAAATATACATATCAAAACACTAACATAGAGAGATCTATTAGAGATAGATCACCAACAAAACCCGAAAATAAAACTCCCATGGAAAAAGCAACCTCCAAGTGGGATCACTCACACAAACTGATTTCTAAGTGGGACCCCCATGAGCACTAAGTTGCAGTGGATAGTTATGATGAAGTCCTCGGACGGACTTCGCCATCTTTTTTCTTAGAGATTGCAAGGACCATAATAAAAACATGCGATTTGTTTTTATGATAATGTCGATCAAATATAGATCTTTGAATTAAAAATAAGACCATTATGTCCAAATCAAATATTCTTAAAAAAAAAAAAGCACGAATTAGAATCTACTTAGCTTCCTTAACAAATGTTTCAGAAGATGCTTACCATGAACCCCATATCTCCATCAATGAAGTACCTTTTTCTTTATTAATAGTCTAA